>NC_060282.1:23073588-23267902 GCF_021613505.1 Equus quagga
TGAGTTCAATACAAGATTTTTTTTAAAAAAATCAACTCAACCAGGACAACCATATTAAAGCCATTTGATGCAATAGGTCAATCTCTGTCAACTAAAGATGATGCAAAGAGGATGCTGTAGAAGAGATCCCTAAGGATGACCACTTTTTAGCCTCTACTTCATTTACATATATTACACAGACACCTGGAGTGTTTGTTAAAAATAAATATGCAACAGCTCCATTCCAATCCTCCTGAAGAAAATTTCTATGGAGGAGGCTCTGAATCTGCATGTTTTCAGAGTGGCACTCAACCTCGGATGCCCATTAGTATCACCAGAGGAGACTTTAGAAATCCTGATGACCAGGATACACCCAAGAAAATTAAATCAGACTCTCTGGGGATAACCCAGAATCGGTATTTTCTTAGCTCATTTGGTGATTCCAACACACAGCCAAGGTTGAGAACCATCATACCTACATTTATGAGCCACTGGGAAGCTCTACCTTGCAGTGGTTCTCAAGCTTGGCTGCATGTTATAAAAACACCAAAGCCAGCCCCCACCCCAGTCAATTAAATCAGAATCTCTGGGTATGGGGCCTGGGCATAAGTACTTTTTAAAAGCTTCCCAGGTGATTGTAATGAATAACTAGTCAAGAACCACTTATTTAAAGAGATAGGGAATCCTTACCCTTCCTTTTTCAGTGTTTAAGAACCTTGCTTTTGGGGATTTACTTCTTGGGGCTAACTTAAAATTGTGTACAGTTTGAGTTTAGTTTAATCCCGCTTCATATTGTTTCATGGAAGTAACACAGAGCCGATCATCCTGTTCTTTTACCCCATGAGCTGCCCAAAGCTCAGGTTACTAGAATCAAATTAAAAGAGTTCTTGTCTCACATTAGCCATAGAATGTCTATGGAGTCATGGATGCAATTGTTATACTGTGATAATAACAATAACACAACTTTATTGAGAACCTACCACATCTCAAAGTTTATGCTAAGCACTTTATTTATAGTGATTATCTTATTCAATAGTTATAAGAATTTTAAGAGTTATCAGTATTACAATTTCTATTTAACTGGGGGAGAGGAAATTGGGAGTCAGAAAGGTTAGGAGGCATTGCTAAGGCCACACAGATAAGTAGGACGTCAGATTCTAAAGTCCATGTTCTGAGTGTAAACTGTTATGCAAATGCTAAACTCCAGGTATTGCAACCCAAAGTTGACTATTATGCCTAATGTGTCATCTCGGGGGAGTGTCGTCTCTGGGGAGTCTCACCTGACCCTTTAAAGACCTGCTGTCATTCACCTAGGGCCCTTGGGATGAAGTCACGATCCCTCTATGCTTATTCTCTCTTGCCTCCTTTAGCTCTTTACCTTTATGGAAAACACAAGTGCACTGTTACTTCTTTTACTTTATGAAATAATGTTGACAAGTAATAGGATGTGCTCCCTCTGGCCCCAATGCTACATCACATCTTTGAAACCTTTTTTTCTGAGGGAGAGCCTGCAAAAATATTAATGTATCCAGGAAAATACCCAAATTAGCGTTTAAAAAATAATTATCTAGGCTAACAGATATATGAAAAATCACTCAATATCACTTATAATTAAGTAATTGCATATGAAATCAATAAGGTATAATATTTCACCTATCAAATTAAAAAAGAATCACTAGCTCGATAATACCCAGTGATGGTGAGGATGTGAGGAGATGGCTCTTTCATGTGCTGTTGGCAGGAAAGAAATTGAGATGGTATCATTGGCAGAAATGGCAATATCTATCAAATTCTAAATGCACATAACTTTTGAAACAGCAATACCACTTCTAGGAATTATTCCACAGATAGATAAGTGCTAAAAATACATATGTACAAGAATGGTAATTACACCATTGTGTATAATGTCCATCAACAAGCAAGTGCATGCATATAGTGGGATACTTTGTAGCTACGAAAAAGAATGGGGTGTATCTATGTATATAATAATATGGAAAGATCTCCAAATGAAAAAAAGCAAGGTGCAAAACAAAAAATATATCAATGTGTAATACCATTTGTTTAAAAAAAGGCATATGCACACCATATATACATGCATATATATTACATGTACATACGTATGTAAGTGCATAGATATTTTTGGAAAGGTATATTTCAACTTATTAGTAGGTATTACCCCTGAAGAATGGGACTTAGAATTCAAAGGTGGAGAAATAGGGAGATTTTTTTTCTTATCATTTCATACCTTTCCATATCATTTTAAGATTTTACCAAGTACAAATGTTATTTTATGCTAACCTAATTTAAAAACCTAGTTTAAAAATTAAGCATCTTCCAGATAGGAGTTTACCTGCCAGTTTCAATAATTAGCTACACTCTTCCTTACATAAAAAAAAGATAATTGCCAGAGAAGAGCTATACTGAGAGACAGAGAAAGTGGAATATGGTCATCTCAAATTGTACACAATTTTCTCTTTTATCCCCCTTTAGGTCACTAAGTTCTATAATAGCAAAAACAGCTGCCACCCAGCACTCAGCCCTTGGGAAAGGAAATGGATGTATCTGTGACTTGACGAACCAAATATTGTCACCTTGAGAACCAGGAAGTGCACTTGTTACTCAGTGATGTTTGACTCCATCTTCTGTTTCACTATTAACACGATCATCTGCCAACAACTGTAGTGCCCACCGAGAACTAAACCCTTAAATGTGTACTTGGCAGTGAATGCTAAGGAAGTGTGAGTTGATCCTGAAGGCAAGGGCACTCTGAGACTGTATCTATCTTCTGTCAAAATGTGCTGGACAGAAAAGAAAAGTTCAGCCAATGTCCGGATATTTTTGATCATCTGAATGTTTGATATAATGAAACCTCTAGTTCTGATTGAATTTTCTAGGTGCCATTCCCAGTGCCCTCATGTAGGAATCCCTTAACTGGGATGACAAGACTAGTCCGGTGTTTCTCAAAGTGTGGCCCTCAGACTAGCAGCATCAGCATCTTGTTAGAAATTCAAGCTCTCAGCCACCCAGCCCTGCTGTCTCAGGAACTATGGGGGTAAGCCCAGCAATCTCTGTCTTATCAGACCCCCCAAGTGATTCCCATGACACTGAAGTTTGAGAATTGCTGGCTAGTCTAACAAGGGTTTTAGGCAAGTCCTTCCTAGTAGTTCAAATGCTGCCTGAGGAATAGAGTTAGGCAATCTTTCTTAGGTTCTTCCCATATATTTAGAGACAAATTTGTCTTTTTGCAATATCTCCCCCAATGTCTATCTTTAGTGTTTGGACGTATTGTTTTTACTCTGTGCCATATCATTTAACAGTTGCTGGAGGAAAAACAGAAGTCAATTCTTTTTATTTGTTCCCATATGAATAAAACTCATATTTGTTTTCACAGAAATTCCTTGTAAGTTTATATTTTCCCTGTAATGCAAATTAACAGTGAGCATGCCTTGAGGCCATTCCTTTTTGTGATTATACAGAAGAGAAGACATTGATCCTAAAATAATAATAAAATCGCTCCTACCTTCCATGAGTAAGACGGAGAAGTCCTTTAAGACAGTGATGGTGCTGGCCAAAACCAGGATGGAAAAGACAAACGTGCAGATTGGGTCAGCCATTTTATAGTCTGGCTAGAAAATATAGGGGCTTTGGTTAACTGAATTCAGGCCCCCCATGCAGAAAGTCTGATTAATAAAATAAGTAAATCTTCCTGCTTCCTTCCCTCTCTGTTACCCTCTCACCCTCCTGACACTTGACATCCAACTCAAGGAAGACTTCCTGAAGATCCAATCCTCCTTTTAAGCTTTAAACTATCAGTGACTGAAGGGAGACTACAGGACCTGCCCTCCCTGTAATTTAAGAAGTAGAGGGAAAGATATCCTTGAGTATTCTCTCAAGAGGCCTGATTTAACTTCTCTCAAATTAACGGAAGTATGTTATGAAAATATGCACAAATTTGCACAATATGCAATGACTTTTCAGCCTTAATTATGATGAGAAGAAAGGGTATCATCTGCCCAGAGGTGCATATGACCAAGGTATAGCTGGAGCTTGGTTTGGCAGCTTGGGGTTAGTCTATTTCTTTCTCTCCCAAGTATGGTGCATACTGGAGGCAGGCATCTTTCATACAGTCCTAAGAGTAGGAGCAGAAGCCTCATTCTTACAATCTCTCCCCCTTAGCCCTTAGCCTCAGGTTGAAATACCTGCTGTTCTGCCCTTCATGAAGTTGTGTGCCACTAAATAAGTCTGTGCCCCGTTACCTCTAAGAAACTCAGCATCAACCTAACCTTTGTAAGAGTACTCTCAAACTCCCCCAACCTGTATAATTTTAAACTATTTTGTCTTAAACTTACAGCTTTCAGTGAGCATTTGCTCTACCAAATTCATGTATGTCTTTGTAATTTTAATTTACATGTTTTCACTTTTTTGGCAAGAATAAAGAGTTCTTGCTAACTGGACAATCATGATGTGAACAGACAGAGCTAAATGCTATTCTCCTTGGCTACTCCCCCAACACCTCCACCCTGCCCCACCTCTGTTAGTTCTTGCTATTACCAGATAGAGATCTGTAGTGAATACTTGTCTAGGGTCAGAGGTCCATCCAGGATCCATTTCCACTTCCCATTAGAGCCCTGGCTCTTTGGAGAGATGTTACCTCTCCCCCATTGTGAGTGATATGGCAGGACAGTCAATCAGGTACTGTACCCTCCCCAGCCAAGCAGCAGGTATACAACCCAAGCTAGGTCAATTGGACTCCCTTTCCCAGAAATATGAATCTTCAGCAGAGTGACAAGAACAGGGGAAAAACTAGTTGAGTCACATTCATTTCAGCATGGTGCTGGAACAGAAGTTGGATAGTTTCTGAAATCTAGAGACCAAAAGTTGCCTTATTTCTACCTTCATTTCTGTCCAGGACTACATTCAATAAATTTCAGCCAATGAATCTATTTTTTGCTTAAGTGAGCTAGAGATCTTTTCTGTTGCCTACAACCCAAGAACCCAACGGTATTCAAGGTTCCTTTGCTGTCCATCTTAACCCCATGACAAAAGGAACTACTTCCTGAAAAACTAGCAGCCATACAGTTAACGACATAGCTCTTAGGAATTTGGAAAGTTCAAGGTTTCAGTCTTTGAGTGTTTGTTTGTTTGTTTAATCTTGCAAAGTAGTTTGTGTAGGCAAAGATAGGCTGTCCACCTTTGTTTAAGTTAATATTAGAGGGTCAGCTTCTATACTATCTAATCTATAAAGTTACTATGACAATGAGTAAACGCAAACATACTCACCTTAAAGTAGATAATAAGTGCACTGGTTAGCACACTGATGCTCTGAAATAGATCTCCAAGGGCATGCACAAAAGCCGCTCTGACACTGGCATTAGCTTGCAGTCCCTGGTGATTGTGGCCAGGGTGTCTCTGGTGCAAAATTACACTTAGCCTAAAGGAGAGAATAGTATTCTCAGCACGTGGGAAATTAACCCCTAAAAATCTAGGCAGAATAATGGAGGAGTTGACATTAGCGTGTATTATCCACAGTGGTAAATAGTTGAAATATTAGTGCTCTAAAATGTACTATTTTGGACTAATTTTGAACACAAGTGTATCATAGAATTTTTCACACAATGACAGATGAGAAAGATTCACCTCAGTTTTCTCATCCATCCATCTAATACTACTCTGTTTCACATTAAAACTGGAAAGCATCACTTCTTAGATGAAAGCCAAGAACTTCACAGTGAGCAGGGGAAATGTTTATTGAGGGTCTGCGAAATGTCAGGCAGTGAGCTAGGCTTCAAGCTGAACTTTTGTGGGAAGTTGATTAAGTGCACTGGGTTTAAAGGCAAAAAGCAGCAGAAAGGGATAAAACAAAATAAGAAGCAGTGAATTTCATGAAGGTCGGATTTTTTATTCTTTTATTTTACTTAACTTTGTTAATATCCATGAGAATTTGAAATTTGAATAATTTTCTAATGGCCAATGATGAGAATACTGTGCTTATGTATATGCAGCTATTTATCAAGAGATTCAAATATATAAATGTATCACAAATGTTTATATTTATATATGATATTGCAAAATTTAACATCTTCTATCCAAGTCAAAGTGGTAAGTAGTGTGTACCTGATTCTATTTATCTACAACTTTAAAAGGTATTAGACCAAAGCTAAAATGAGAACCTTTTTACTGATGGCCACAAGGAGTATTTTGCCTAGAAACTCTTTCTGAACATTTTGGAGCAAAGCTTTAAAAAAAACCATTGTTTACTATCATGCACCCCAGTCTATTTGCAGGTAAATTGTCTGTTAAATCTCATCCATCTCTACAAAGTGGAATTACTGCTACCCAATAAGATTTGATCATTGCACAATGTTAAGTTTTCAGATTGTCAGTGTTTGGGCAGAAATTCACCCTCAATTAGGAGTTCCATTTAAGGTTGTTCAGAAAGCCTGATATAGCTGGCAGTTAATAGGCTCTCTTTTTAGATCTGCCATGTGTGCTCATCACATTGTCATGCATTCTTTTACTCATTTTATTAAAAAAACTTAGTTAGGGATTCTCGTATGTCAGGCACAGTTAATGGGCGTAAAGGTGAGTGAAAGCAGACATGGTTCCTCCCTAGTGTTGCTTTAAGGGTGATGGAGATGGAAAAGATTTTTAAAAGACAAACATAAATGGAAAATTCTAATTATAATAAGTCTACTAACAACGGGTGCTATGGATAGTACAACAGAGGAGTCTGATTTAGTTACACAGACAAAGACATTGAGCCGGATTTGAAAAGTTATGTTAGAGTTAAATAGACTAGAAAGGGACAGAATGTTTCAAGCAGAGAAACCTTAGCATGCAACAGCCTTCAGTCTCTGTCAATAATCTTCACCCCAGAATGCCTTTGCAACTTCTATTAGAACTTTCTGCCCTGATTTTGGGTCCCCAAGGAATAGATTTATTCCTAAATTACGGTTCTGATGTCTCTGTTTTCAGATAACACAGCATCTAACAGCACTTGAAAACTGTAATCCCAGTTCTGGGAGAAAACATTAGTGTCACTAAGGATTTTTATCCATAAATAACTACCTACTTGTATGGGGAAGTCGATGCTTTTCAATTCCCTTGTCTTTCTAAGTAAGAAAAGCACCTGAAATGTTAAGGTCAAAGTTGAAAATCAGTTGCAGTAAAAAGAAAATTTGGCTGGTATCTATTTGGAAAGTCAAACTCGATCATTGAGGTCCCAGATTTATGTGGCAGTTAGCTAGGTATATCCTTCATCTTCATGTAGCATCGACACAACTATGTGACATATGACTCTCGAGAAAGTATTAATATTTTTATTCTTCTTGCTGCCTTGTGGACATATTGTTCTCCTTACACAAAGATGATGTTATTGACCCCCGGTAAGCAGGACATGTGCGCTGGCTTATTTGTCTCCAGTGGTGACAGATTTGCATCGATCTCCCCACACTTTTTCTCCCAGTGCCAATGTGAAACACACTTTCAAGTTAACTGGGTGGAAATAGGGATCTAGTCAGTGACAGCAGATCAAATACCACTCCTAACTGTTTAGCTCAGACATTTGGAGCAAAAGTTTGCAAACTAAGAGGTGAGGAACTGAGGCAGGCACGAGGTAAAGGCATTGGAGTGAACTGAGGAGCTTTTTCAAAGTGTCCATGCTCAGATTTTCCTCCACTTCCCTTGTGCCCTCTCTTAAAAACCACTGTTCAAAGTTCTGTCTCTGTCTTCTTCACTTTCATGTATAAACCTACCTCCTAGCATGTATCACATTACATTGCAAGACAGATAGAGGACAGATAGTGCATGAGTTTCCTATTGCTGCTGCAACAAACTACCACAGAGCCTCTGTGGCTTAGAATGCCATAAACTTAACTATCTTACAGTTCCGGAGGTCAGAAGTCTAAAATGGATCTGCAGGACTGCATTCCTTCTGCAGGCTCTAGGGCAGAATTCATTTTCTTACCTTTTCCAGCTTCTAGAGGTCACTCACATTCTTTGGCTCCAGGCCCCTTCCACCATCTTCAAAGCCAGCGTTGCAGCATCTTCTCTCCTCTCTGACCTCATGCCTCCCTCTTATAAGGACATTTGTGGTTACATTGGACCTGTCTAGATAATCCAGGATAATCTCCCCATCTCAAGATCTTTGCAAAATCTTAATCACATTTGCAAAAATCTTTGTACTATGAGAGCTAACATATTCAAAAGTTCCAAGGATTAGAATGTGGAAATCTTTGAGGGGCCATTGTTCTGTCACCCACTGTTGATGAATGGATAGATGGCTAGATAGATAGACAGACAGATAGATAGATAGATAATAGAGTTTTAAGTAAGGTTGTCCAGAATCAGACTATCAAATGAGAAGGCATGAAGTGACTCGAAAGGATCAAAGCTCTGGCCTCAAAACCCCATTGTCATGAGTTAATCAAGTAGTTTATTTTGGAAAGAGTAGATCAATATGAAAATGATCACATATCCAATAGGACATGATCACATGTCCTATAAGAATGATTCAAGACTGCCTGGATAAGGAAATGGGCCTACAGGTGGAAACCAGAGAGAGAATTTAGCTAACACAGCTTACAGAAGAATTTTTATACAGTCACAATGATGCAAAGATAAGATAGGCTGCTTTTAAGAGAAATAAATTCCCTCTTATTGGTTCTGTTAAAATGTGTGAAACTAATGACCATTTATGGGAATGCTGCAAAAGAGAATTCAAAAGTAGAAAGGGGACTGAAAGAAATAAAATTTAAGATCCTTTCTAACCCAGCTCTCCGGGAACCCGTAATGTGTTCACATAACAAAAAATGAACAAGAGTAAGTGACATGTCCTGTGGAACCATCAATATGCATGACAGTAGAATGTCTAAGAGCTCGATTCTGGATCTGGTGGGTCTAAATTCAAATCCTGGTTCTGTACTACCTCACTGGCAATTTATTTAACCTCACTGAGCTTCAGTTTCCTAATCTGTAAAGCAAGGGTGTTGTGATCATTGAGCTTGATAATGTAGATCAGAAGATCTTAGCAGAGTCTCTGGCATATAGGAAGCATTCAAAATGGTAGCTGTTAGAAGCTGGTATTAAAACAATCTTTAACTTAAACTAGCACAACCAGCCTTATTTTCAGTCTTAGAGCCATTTGGGCACTCGGTCAGGTCTCTACCATCCTCAAAAGTGGAGGAATTAAACAAAAACAAAAACGAAAACCACAAATCTATGTCCAGACTAAGTTAAAGGCAAGCTTCATGGGCAATGTGTAGGGTGACTTACATAATGTTGGCTGCCACTGCACAACCTGACACGATGATCATCATAGTGGCCTGGATCTGGTAATTGGGGTACAGCAGGCGCTCAAATGCCAGGTACACCAACACACCAGTCACCACCCAGATGCATAGGATGGACAGCAGGGCACCAAGGATCTCTGGGGATTCAAACAAACAGATACTCATATACAAAGAATTTGTGCATCACCTTAACCTCCCCAAGAGTCATAAGACATTAATATTTTCTCCCGCCCCAAAAAAGAGGCTTTAAACTAGTTCACTCAGTGATTCACAAAGCAAGAGTGTGGATAGATTTTAACACTAAGATGAGGCACTTTAATGCTGCATTCGTAAAACACCAGTGTCTGACTTCATTCTGCTCCATGTTACTAAGTAATTTCCAGCAAATTTTTAAAGCATATTAATTGCTGCCTGCCCTTGCTATTTTCCTTGGGGATTTTAATTTAAATGGGTGCTAAAATGATTGAAACTTATTAGGCTATGAAATAATGAGACACAAAGAGTAAAATGTGTTTAGAAACTCTTAAGTTCGCCATAAAATATTTACAACTTGCCAGTGCCAGTCCCTTCTGTGGAATAAATAGTAAAAAGGAAGGCTTCGGAGGGTACTTGATGAAAATGAGTTCCATTTGCCAACTCAACTTGTTATAAACACAGAGGCAAGCTCAGAGGTGTATCAACACTCTAACTGAATTTTAAGAACAACAATAAGGAAAAGAAGGATCAGGATGGAGACATTTACATTAATATTTAAAGATAAGTCAGGGTTCCATCTGCTGCTGAGTTAAGTACATTTGCTCACTTAGGAATTCCTTAATGCCTCACCTTGACCTTGAACTCAACCTTGTAGATAGGTTCTAAAAGCCTCCAAGGGTCTAGAAACACTCTCTGAGTCAGTGGTTAGGCACATTCCATAATTCTGACTTTCCCCCTTTAAGCAGAGCAATATAACATTGTTTCCTAGTGTGGGACAATTGTTTCCCAGACTCCAGTCATTTATGCACAACTTTCATGATTTTTTCCATATCTCCATGCTACGTCTCTTACTAGTCACTTATACTTTCTTTAAGTAAATTCATTTTTTATGCTTAGCTTCTTCCTAAACAAAGCTCTCCATGAAATTACATGTTTGATGTGCTAGTTGATTTTCTAATGCACCCTAGGACATGTAATTGTTGTTCATGTGACACTTAAAATCGTCTGTCTCACTACCAGTGGAACATTTCTCACGCTATAGGAAATGCTGGTGCAGATGTTTAGGGCATGAAGTCAAGATTCAGACATATATGATCTGCCAGTGACTGGCTGTGTGACTTTAGACAAATAACCTATTTGAGCCTGAGTTTCCTTGTCTATATAGTGAGTTTAATAATAGCATATAATTTCTAACAAGTGGGCGTATTTTATGAGTTGAGTTGTGTCCCCTAAAATTCATATGTGGAAGTCCAAACCTTTAATACCTCAGATTATGACCTTATCTGGAAATAGGGTTGTTGTGGATGTAATTAGTTAAGTTAAAATCAGGTCATACAAGAGTGGGATAGATCTATAATCCAACGTGGCTGATGCCCTTATTTAAAGCGGAAATTTGAACACAGACATGCACACTGGGAGAATGCCATGTGAAAATGAAAGCAGAAAGCTATAAACCAAGGAATGCTAAAGATTGTCAGCAAATCACCAGAGAGCTAAGAGAGAGGCATGGAACAGATTTTCCCCTCACAGAACTCTAAAGGAACCAAAGAAACCAACCCTGATAACTCTTGATCTTGGACTTCTATCTTCTGGAACTGTGAAAAAATAAATTTCTCTTGTTTAAGCCACCAAGTCTGTAGTACTTTGATCTGGCAGCCCTAGGAAACTAATACAATATAGAGCAAACACTCAAGAAGTATTTATTATTTTATTAGTCTAGCCAGGCTATTTAAAAACCCCTTGGCAGAAATTTATGAAAACCAGGCTCAAGGGTTTCTGGTTAGCCAGAAATGGAGCTTGGGTTTGTAGAAGTCAGCTAGGGTGGTTCCTACCCACGAGAGTCTAAATCAGGGTATGGAAGTAGAGTATGACATGACAAAGCCCAAATGCCATTCCAAAAGTCAGGAGTAGGATCAAACATAGGACTAAACAAAGAGTCAAGAATTTTAAAGTAGCTAGTTAGGGAAGGAAACACATTAGGAACCATCAACAGGTGCTACAATTATCACTAAGAAAACTGTTAGAATAGCAGGGTCATCGGGCTGATCACCAGTCTGTGGTTATGCTAGTTCACCTGTATGTCTATAGTGGTGCTGCCTAATGTGGTAACCACCAATCATATGTGGTTATTTAAATTAAATAGAATTAAAAATCCAGTTTTTCAATAGCACTAGCCACATTTAAAGTGCTCCATAGTCACATTATACTCTATATTATAGAACATTTCCCTCAAAGCTGAGAATTCTATTGCACAACACTAGTCTTCCAGAGTGTCAATGCTCATGGACTTCCATGGCCAGGATGAGAAAGTACAAGCAGTGATCTAAATTCTGAGTCCACTCTACCTTTACAAAACAGCTTTGATGAATGGTAGCAGAAAGGGTACAGCAATAAAAACGTATACAGACCAATGACGGGTGCTCAGCCAAAGGTACATATTTTCCAAGTACAGCTCTGTTCAGGGACTGAAAAAGCATCCTCAGATCACATTGTCACAAACTCTCTTTATTGCCTCATCTTTCTCTGAATGTTAAAGGAAAGGCAATTCAAAACACTTGTGATGATAAATTGCTGGGTACGAAATTAGAACTTCCTATCATTCTACACTTGAAAAACCACAGTCCACAATTGTCAGTCTACGAATCGTTTCTGTGTCTAGTGGCACCTTTCGGTGAAGGCTGGCCATGTTAGCATGTTGACCACACGTGCTCTGCCCTCAGATCTCCTTCACATTGATTTTCTCAACCAGTGTGCAGATACAGAATTGTGACTATTTATTCACATGATTTGCACAAAACATTCAGCCAGAAGCTCTTCCAGTTGATATAAGGAATAACACAGAAGAGGAGAAGTGGAGAGGCAATGTGTGTGTTGGGGAGAAGAGTGGATTGTAAAAAAAAAGTAAAAATTTACCAGATAATAAACCCTCATCATGACCTGGGCCACTTCCTAGAGAGGAACAAGCAATTACTCAGAGGAAGAACCATTTCTAAGAAAGCAAGACAAGTCATATTTCATTCCCTCCTCTACCTCCTCCTCCTCCTTCTTCTATTTTTGTTGTTACTGTTGATGATTGAATGAGCAAGATGTTCAGCTGAGCCATTCACTGAAAGCCCATGTTCTATTGCCAACTCCCCTATGAGAAGTTGTTCAGTTTCTCCAACTCTCATGGGCTGTCTGTGCCCTACTTTGCCAAATGGTACAAGCTTTACCCCATCCTCTCTCCAAGATGCAGAGTGATGTAATGAATAATATCATGGCTCTTACCACACACTGACATCCTTGCGCTGGGGTGATTGCTAAAGTGATACCTGTGTTCCTGTTGTCCCATCGGAGTAGAGATAGCACCTTTAATCTGGCTGTTAACTGAATTAACATTGAGAACACACATTCTCATATACACATCTATTTTACTCAGTGTGCCACAGATGTGCCTCTAAGGGATTTTCGAACAAGGCTTTTCTTTGTCCCTTCCATTTTTATCCTTGGTTTGACTCTGCAGCACTGCTCTGTGTCAATGCTCGATGGTGTACTGTACCTGCTCGATGCCATCCAAATGTTAGCCGCTTGGAGGGGGGCTTCGATGACAACCACAAGGAGAAGAGACTTAGCAGGAAACTGGTCAGATCAATTAAGAGGTGGGCAGCGTCTGTGATGACAGCAAGACTCCCAGCAATGTGCCCACCTAGGGGTTGCAGAATATTACACAGGGTTAGGGCCCCGGAGGGCAAGGAGATTCATATGCATACTAATCATAGTTGGTGAAAATGCCACAGACTCACAGAACTTTAGAAGAGATAGGGTCTGTATGTTGACTTAATCCAACTCTTCTTCCCAATATGACAAGTAAAGAAACTGAGACCCAGAGAGTGGGGGGGATTTGAACATGTTGAAATGAATTTCAAGGGGGAGGCCATTCATAGGGGGGCGAAGGTACAGAGACTGGAAAGTGTGGGGCACATTTAGAGAACATCTCATTTAGACCAGGGCATAAGGATTCAAAAGAGGAATACAAAAGGATGCATCTGGAGAGGTGTAGGCCATATTCAAAGAGTCTCACACTCGTCCAGACTGAGGACCTGGACTTTTGTCTGTAGTCTAGATACCACAATCTGGCCCAGTGATGTGTTTTTATTTGACTTGTAATTTTACCATAGTATTTACCACTTCCTTCTGCTCTACCCGTTTATATTATCCACCTGAGTTCGAGACCCCTGTTATGAATAGTGGTGAGCCATAAGGAGAAGGGGCAGGCACTCTCCAGTGGGGTTCTTGAGCGCAACAGCAATCCAATAAAGCCTGAAAGAGAACCCAAGCCATGGCTCCATCGGATGTCCGCCCTCTACTTCCCTCTTCTTATCATTTGAGGAAAGACCTCCAGCCTCCAAAATAGAAGTCAAAGGAAAACCTTATCTTTTCCTTCCCAAACAGGGCTTGTAGTTTGAAAGCAATAACCTCTGTTGCTCTTACTACAGCTTCCCAGCAAAGAGCTTTTGCTGACTGATTAGTGCTCCCAGCAGCTGTTTATTGCCTTGTGTACTACAAAGTGATGGAGACTGTCAGTCATCAGCCCCTCCATCATTAGACTCACCTTGTCTCAGCTAATGATTTAAAAAAATTACATATATGGCTCCTAATTGCAATAATCCCCACAGACTGCTGGCTCTAGCTGTAGTTAATAACTGGTTTGTCAAAGTTTAATGGTCTGAAGCAAAGTAGTCTTCAAGCTTGTTACTGAGCTGTCAGTACAAAAATCAGAATGATTCATTAGCCAAAAAGCAACATTTTGCTAACAAATCAGCTGTCCTTCCAATTATCCTCCAATGTTGCTCTATGTGCCAAACTTGGGCCTGATAATAAAACTGTGTTAATAATGCATTATTTCTTGCCTAGAGAATTGACTACATGCAGATAAGCAGCATGCCACAGTCTCAGCAATGAGCGAGGGCGATGATTCTATGTGCTGGGCTAAAATTGTAGCCTACATCAAGGAAACGAAGTTGTCTAGGGTTTCTTCAACAAGCTCAGCTGAGTCAGGAGGCAACTGAGGAAGGAAAAGGGCTTCGGAAGAAGCGTCTTAATATGGAGGCCCAGGTAACTGAGAACAATTTTGCAACCTCAGAGGTACTTATAGGAACAATCCAGAAAACTGTGGGCAATCATGCTAAATCCTATGGAGCAAGTTGTTTGCAAGAGGTAGTTTGTCACTGAACCTGCATTTGCTTCTGAAAGCATGAGGTATTATTGACAATTAATTCAATCGTCCAGCCGGTATTTATTGAGCCCTTACTGTGCACAGTACAGGGATAGGGCATACACAGATAAACAAAGTTAAACAATTCACCGTCCCTGTCTTTAATGATATCACTGTCTATCACTCACTGTCCTGAGACACGCGTAAATGGACTAGGGGATCAGAAAGCCACTCTCACTGGGACCACTGAACAGCTTTTCACAGGAGAGAGGGGTAAGAATTAGCTAGAGGAGAAGGGTTTTTCAGGAAGAGACAAAAGCAGGAACAAAAACAGAGAGAAAAGAAAGAAAGTGGCACCTTGTGGAAAAGCAAGAAATATGGCGTGTTGGAGGAATAATGAGAAATGAGACTGGAAAGGTGGGTTGGGGACCCTTGTGAGGGATATTATGTGTCATGCCAAAGAATTTGAATGTTATCCTTTGGCTTAAAGGGATCAACTTATGGTTTTGAGGCAAGGCTCTCACATGTTCAGATCAATATTTAAGAGAGAGATCTTTGCCAGAAATATGGAGGCTGACTTGGAGGGAGGAGAAGCTGGAAGTTAAGGCACAATAGTAATAACCAGAGGAAATTATGATAAACCTGTGAAGGAGGCTGTAGCAGTTGTATTTCTGGATTACTTGGCAAGATGTAGAAAGCAACGCACTTATAACAAGATAGGAGAGGAACTAAGGACAAAGTCCTGGAAACAGACTCTTCTTAGGGCCTGTGGGGTGAAGATAACCGTAGGAAAGCAGGGGAACCATTCGTCCTGGATCTTGTATTCACCTCAGATTTAGAGAGTTGGTGTTAAGTGCACATGAGATTTTCCATAGAGAATAGGGCATACTGACAGGATTGAAAGAAGTAAATGTTCATCTCACAACATTAGCCTTGTGTCCCCTTAGTGGACCACACCACCTGTCTTTGGAATAGCATTATTATACTCTACACCATATTACATCAAAAACTCATAGAGTTATTATTGAACAAATATTTAAAATACTCCCCAATTTGCATAGGCATGTTTTGACATTTCTTAAATTTTTAATTCCAGTAACTTCAAAAAATATGAGTAGCCTAAGCCACTGAGACACCCTGGCTCTGGCACAAAGTCAGTTCCCTTATCAATAAAGCTTGTGGTTATCACACTACCCAGCTATAGCTTTCTCTTGCTAAGAGAGATTTAAAAAAAAAAAAAAAAAATCCTGTCTGCCCCCAAGAGGGAGCTGCTCCCAGCTCTATATTCCTGTCTATCAATCTGGTGTTTTCTCCATCCTTGCTTGACTCTAAAGGGTCTTGCTTCAAGATGCCTTTCTCTGACCACTCTCTATTTCTTCCAGTAATGTTCATACTTGAGCTTATTCTTCTGAGTGTATGTCTATCTTTTTTTGGTGGGGAAGAGTTACCCTGTTGCCAATTTTCCTCTTTGTTTTTTTTTTTTTTGATTACCCTGAGCTAACATCTGTGCCAATCTTCCTCCACTTTGTACGTGGGATGCCTCCACAGCATGGCTGATGAGTGGAGTAGGTCCGTGCCCAGGATCTGAACCCACGAACCTGGCCACTGAAGGGGAGCACATGGAACTTTACCCACTTGGCCACAGGGCCAGCCCCTATGTCTATCTTTTTAAATAGAGATACATGTTTACATCTACAATGTAACTCCTCCTTATGAACTTTCTATGATTAGGAATTTCCACAAGAAATCAGACAGAGTCCCAATTCACCAGGTTCAAAGGCCCATTAACAACGGAAGGATTGAAACTTATAGCTTTCTTTAATTTCTTCCTCCAATCTGCTCTGCCTCCTGTGTCCAGTTATCTCACTAAACACAACTCTATAACCTGATTCTTCCCTATTCTAAATGTCAACTACTCCCCAAGGCCCACAAAATGAATCCAGATTCCTCAGTCAGGCCTCATGGTCCTTCTTGACCCCCAGCTACCATTCTAGGTAATTGTCTACCATTCCACCAACCGTGTTTTACCCTACACCGCTGCCTTAGATAGGTTCCTTCAGTTGTAAGTCATAAATGCCTGGCTCAAACTAGCTTACACAACAATAAAATGAAAATCTATAGGCTCAAATAACTGAGAACAATTCTGGATAGGATTGGGTCAGCTGCAGCTTAATCCAAAGGTTCAAAAAATTTTGTTGGTGCTCTGCTCTGTCTCCAACTATGGCTATTTAATGTCCTACTGAAGACAGACCTCCTCTCCCTCAGGAAGAAAGGTGGGCCTGTGGAAGCTCCAGGTTTATATCATTTCAGCATAGCATTTTAGAGGAAAGAGAGCTTTTTTCCAGCCTCCTTATATAGAGACCCAGAGACTCTGATTAATCAAGCTTGGCATCTCATACCCAGCCTTGTGCCAGGAGGACCAGAACAGCAATCAACACAATGAGTATGAGAAAGCTTACTGAACAGGCAGTACCAGTCCACTACAAACAGTGGCACCCACATGTGGCTACACATGAGAGTCACTTGAACTGCTTTCTAAGAACACAGATTTCCTGTCCTGATGCAGACCTACCCAGTCAAAATCTTTCAAAGTCTTTTCCAGGTGCATCAGGTACTTCTCATTCAGGCCCCTCCACCTGAAAAGCCCTTCTCATCTCCCTTTTAGCTGCCTCTCAATTCCTAACCATCCTTAAAGGCCTTGCTCAAATCCCACATCCTGCAGGAGGACCTCCCAGATTCCCAAAAGTGATCTGAGAATCATAATTACTTTCTCCTCCATGGTAAAAAAAAAAAAAAAAAAAAAAAAAAGGCTTTGGGGAGCTATGGGTTGGGGTTGCAATTGATGGCCAGGGTTTTGGTGAGTGAGTGTGGGGAATGAAGAGAGGGCTTCTCCACTCAAACAAAAAAGCAGAAGCAAAAGCCTCAGAGACTTTAGGTAGAGTGATTATTTTGTGTAGAATGAATAAATAGCTGAAACAGAAGAGTCTTTCAGGAAAGTAGTAAAAGAAAAAGGTTGATAATCAGTTTGGCAGTCAGATGGTGGAATGAGTTGAAAGCCAAAGTAAGAATTTTTCATTTTGTCCAGGATGCCAGAGCTTTCCAATATAGTGGTGTTTTTTCACTTGGAGCAACCAAGTGGGGCCTGGCACAGAGGAGTGCCTGAAGCAGCCTCTTCCTGCTACCAGCACCCTTGTCAGTTTTCCCCAGTACTCAGTAGAATTTCCTATGTTTGCCGTGATGGGGACAAGGTGGTGAAGCACTGAACCAGGCAAAGGGGAGCCATTGAAGAATTTTGAAGACAGAATTAACATGATGAGAGTAAAGTTTTAGGACAATCAGCTCAAAATCAGTACAGCTCTAATTCCAAATGATTGTCAGTGTCCATTTAACTCCTTTACTGACAACATCTCTTTCTTCTGACTCTAAACTAAAGTCCATTTAGAACTCATAGACTAATTATTAGGAATGAGAGCGAAAGGAGAAGATTGATTGCTCACTCCAACTGAATAGCTCCCCATTTTACCTCTAAAAATATAAGTCATTTTAAAAGCAAAATAACAGGGCATGAGGAAAGGTACCAGGAGAAAAGTGAGTTTTGTGAATAGGGAGACCATCTCTTTTCTAACTATTGATTAGACATCCGCTGGAGAGAAGATGCCGTATATTCTCAACATCCACATGGACTCAGGGAAAAGCAGAGGAAGAAAATCTTGGAGGAAATAAGCCAGTTTATACATCTTCCCAAGCTGTGTTTGTATGGGGTGGTTCCAGTACTTTATTTGGAAAGCTATGAATTTCCAGAACATCACCTTTTCAAATCATGTTTCAAATGGATTCTGTTTTTTTTTTTAGATAGTCTATTTTGTTGATCTCTTATATGAGGAATTGCATATTGTCCACAATCTTATGAATTTCAATAATAAAAAAGAATACCCCTCTAGCATAGATGTCAATGGATTTCCAAAGGTAGTTTTCCAGATTGGAACTGCTAAAAGTAAATTCTTTGCAACTTCATCAAGTTATTAAGTCAGTTCATTCAAAAGGCTTACCCTGGCTCTAGCAATTATGTGGTATCAATTATTTTCATAAACTTTGACTGAAATGTTATTTACCAACCCTGGGTTTGTCTTGTACTGGATGAGGCTAAGTTCTTTTCCAGTTTTCAAAAGCTGTAGAAGTCTGAGTATATAGGTTATAAGATTCTATAGTTTGAAGAAACCAATTAATTCTGATTGCTTGCTATTATAGTGCAAAAAGATAGCTTAGCTGATTCTATTTTCCTACAGTCTCAGACTATGATTAATTTAGGCCTCTTTTTGGGTACTAGAGAGAATGAAGCTAAAATATTGGTGACAGAGTGTAGCAGGTAATAGTGGTAACAGAGTGGTTGTACTTTATGGTACTATATGCCAGATAGCTTGTAATATGCTTTTTATTTTTGGTAAAACAATAATAAATAAGACAATATTGCATTTCAAAATCTTTAGACTGAGTAAGCTCATAGCTGCATGTAACTTTATTATTAATAAAAAGAAAGGAGAAAATATATTAAATAAGGATATAACTTAAGATACTAAAATATACAATAAGAATACAACCCTTACAAAAGAAAGATGGAGGAAGTAAAAATAATTTTAAAGCCAAAATTATGAATTAGAAAAACAGAAGAAAAATTAAAATAATAATATATTCAAAAATGAATTCATATATGGATAACATAGACATCTACCAAGTTAAACCAAGGAACAGAAGAGAAAATATGAAACAATATTAAAATGAAAAAGGAGCTAGAATAAATAAGAGAATGGCAATATGAGACTATCACGTTCCATTGAATGATTAATACATTTGAAAATTTCCATGAGATGAATGACTTGGGAAAAACATAAATGTCCAAAATTTACTCAAGGTGTAGAAATGTTAAGTATGTCAAAGAGTGAGGAAGAAGTTAAAAAGCATATCAAAAAATTATTTCCAAGAATGTCTCCAAAGCCAGACAATTTATGAGGAAGTTCTTAAAAAGGAAGAGATAATTACAATGTTGTATAAACTGTTTCCATTTTTTAATAAAAAAGGAATTATTAAAACTAAGCTTTCCATTTTAATATGCATAACTCTGATTCAAAAATCTGGAAAAATAGCTCTCAAACAGAAAACTATAGTTAAATTTCAATGATCAAAATGGTGTAAAAATCCCAACAAAAGTATTGGTGACTCCAATTGACCAATGCATTGAAAGAACCGTCCACCACGATCAATCTGGGAGGCACCATAATGAGACCCTAAGAACATGAGCTCCGGAGTTCTGACTGCCTGCCCACTTCCAGGGGTGTTACTGAAGAAGAGTACTCTACTCTTTGTGCTTCGTGTTTCTGGTCTGTGAAGTGCAATTAATAATAGGATCTACCTCTCACGAATTTCATCAGGACTAACTAAGGCAACACATGGAAAGCACTCACCAGAGTTCCTGGCACATAGTAAGCATTAAATATTAGCTGTTGTCATCATAATGTCAGAAATACAAAGATCATATTATATTAGGAAATGTCCGAATATAATACACATCAATAATGGGTCAAAAAGTTTTTTAAAAGAATATATTTAAAAGAAAAGATATTTGATCAAAGTCAACACTCATCCTTGATTATTTGTTAACCGTTAAAAAGCTAGGGCAAGGAGAGCACTTCATTAACATAATAAAAATACTTAACCCCTTAGGACACATATTACTTAACAGTTAAACAGTTGAACATACAATTTGATTTAGCATAAGATATTATTTAACACGATAAAAAAATGAAACATGCAGAATAGATATAACTATTAGAAATGAGGAGAAATACGTTTTTTGCACAAGAGAAGGTTATCTCCAAGGATGGGGAGGATGAATGAGAGGGGAACAAAGAAAATGGACTGAGATAGATTTAGAATGACAATAATTCAAATACACTGTTGAGTACAAAGTGAATATACAAAATGACAACTTTCCAGAATACAAAGAGAACCATTTAGAAAACAGGACACGAGAAAAGGAAACCACCACTCACCTCTGGAAAAAATAAAACAAACATGTAAAATAACTATAAATAAGTCTAGCAAGAAATAGGCTGTCCCTGTGTTAAAACAAACTAACTAACTAAAACCACAAAACCTTAAAGACAGACGTAGAGTATTTGGATAAATGGAGAAACACACCATATTCCTGCAGGGGAAAACTGAGTATTTTAATGAGATTCGTGTTCTCAAATTAATTTATATACCAATAAAATCATAATTAGATTTGGAGGGAACTGAACAAAATGATTTTCATGTTTAATTAGAATAATAAGCAGAAATGAATAGCTTTTACCTTTTTTCTGCTAAACAAAGAACAATGAGGAAAAAACAAGATATTATAACATGTAAATCTACATTAGTTAAATATGTTACTATTGACAGATACCAGAAACACAGCTCAATGAAACACCTCAGAACCAAACCCTATTATTTATAAAAATTTGATAAATGAGAAAAGAAACATGGAGGAAATCAATGGAGGAAATAATTAATTAGTCCACAAATGATGCTGAAATTTTGTTAGCTATTTAGAAAAAGAATTTTCAGTCTTTAGAGCATATCTAATTTCACACTGATTTAAAATTAAATGCAAAAAATTGAACAACAAAATGATACTTATCTTCTCAATACATAGGAAAAGCTTACAAAGCATTAAAATAGGGAAAGAGGAGTAAAAGAAATCAGTTCAAAATGAAATATTTGATATTGCCTATATAAAATTTGAGACGTCTTTAAGTCAAACCATAAATTAACCAAAAATTAAAAAGCAAACAACATATTGGAATAGTACTTATAACAAATGTAACAAAAAGTTTAATATCCTAACTATATAAAGAGCTCCCAGAGATCAATGTAGAGAATTACAAATTGTCTTTTAAAAAAAGAGCAACAGACAATAATAGGCAAGCAGGAAATGCATTAACAGAGGGAAATACAGATCACCAATAAGCATGCAAAAACTATTCTAACAGTAACAATTAATGACATTTATATTAAAATAAGGCATAGTCACTCTGCATTAACAAAGATTTTTAAAAGATTAAAATAAGACCTGGTAAAGATTTGGAGAGAGAATCATTCTCATGTAGAGCTGGCAGACTATGAATTGTTTCCAGTTTTCTGGATAACATTTGGCAGCTTGCATCAAGAAGTAATAAAAATATTTATGTCCTTCAACCAATTGTTTCCACTTTGAGGAAGCTCTTTGAAGGGATTAACGAGTAAAGCAGGCAGAGTTTTATTCAAGATTTTTCATTGCAGCATTGTCCATAAGTAGGAAAAAACTCCCTAAATTTCTAATAGAGAGATGGTTATGTAAATCACAGTGGAGCATATTATAGAATACTGTTCAGGCATAAAATGTTTTTGAAGAGTGTTCATGTCATGGTCAGAAGCATTCAGTATGTTCTCAGTTATGTTTAAAGAAAAAACAACCTGTGAGCTATGAATAGAAAATATATTGTACAAAAATACTCCATAATGTCATTGGAGGTTATCACCGAAAAGTGAGATAGTGATGAATTTTATTTCGTTTCCTTCTATTTTCCAACTTATCTACAACCAGCACATTGTTACTTTATATTTACAGAAAATATTAAATCTTTTTTTAAAAGAAGGACTTAGGTAACCCTCCCGTATGATGCAGGGTTTTGTTTGTTTGCTTATTTAATCAGAGAAGGCTTCTGGAGAAACACTCACCCACAACCTCCGCAATCATGAAAACAAAGCATATTCCCGAAGCAGCGCAGAGTTTCCACTTGGCGTAGACGTGCTCGTCTGCCCTGTTCTCTGTGGCCTTGGAGTTGCTGTGGCAGTGATAGATGGCTCCCAACTCCGGCTCCTCTGGCTTCTCTCCAGGACATTGATCTTTATTCAAGGGTTTCTGCTGGAGTTCCACACTATGGATGAATTTGACAGAAGCACGAAGTAAACATGGTCGCGAACACCTTACTGAGCCCTACCCACTCTCGGAACCACTATTAGGACATTTGCTAATGAGCTAGAAGTTATAATTCATAGCTGCTTCTCCAAGAAACAGCAAGTGTAAGGAACAAGCGAGAAATTTCCTTTTGAATTCGCAACTACTAAACGTTTTGCTTTTATTCAGTTAAGGTCTTCAGTCTACACCACCAGTGATTAAGAGATATCAAAGGAACAGGAGAAAAAAACAGATACACCTTGATGCATTTCCTTCCCTGTTACTTCCCTTTGAAAAAATTTGGACATTGTACCACCAAAAAAAAAGGACTGGGGTCAATGTTAGATATGTGTATATAAGCCAGCCTGATGATTCAAATACCCACTATTGCATGCCATCACCCTCCCTTTCTTTCCATGGCAACACTGTTAATAGATCACAGCATTTCTTCCTGCTGAGTCCATATGGATCCGCAGAAACCTTCTTAACACAGCTTTGCTGACAATTTCTACCAATCTATCAAAGTTGTAGTGAGAGTTAAACCTCCTTATACTCCCTAAAGTAGGCAGTGCATATCAGTGCTGTTCAAATATAAAGAATTAAAGTCTTTTATAGATTTAGAGATTTTCACAGATGAAAAGATTGTAAATAACATTTAGTCTAACCCCATAGTTTCTTAGCTGAAGCAATTTAAGGTTCAGAGAGGTCAAGTAATTGCCTGAGCTCAAATAGTCAGGAAATGGCTGAGCTGGGATTCCATGCCTGGTATTTTTTCCGGCACGCCCCACACTGCCTCTGCACCTGAACATCAGTTACCCAAAACCAGTCTTTACTGATGCAAGTGTCAACGTCCTCGGATCTTGAACTAATCAAATTTTAATTTTTTAATTAAACTTATTAGAAGACATTAGTAAGATTCTTAGAATTAAGAACTTTGCATTTGTGGCTTTGAAAGGTATAAAACCAGAAATAAATTAGTCCCCACTTGAGGAGCTATTTTCATTTGTCTTATCACCATCTGGAATTAAAGACCTGGAGGGTTTGATTATTATGACTTTAGTTATCACTGTATTTGTTTTTTTTCTGAATAAAATAACATATATTCATTATGGAAGATCTGGAATTACAGAAAAGCACTAAGTAGAGGGAAAAATCACTGGTAACCTTACCTCCAAGAGACAACTATTATTATTTTGTTATTTAGCTTTGTAATATATAAACATACTTTTTTTTTTTACATAATTAGAGGCCAATATTAATTAGGATGTTTTTGATTGCAAGTGCGGAAAACAAAGCTCATGCTAAATTAATTAATAAATGGGAATTGTTGGTTCTGCAGCTGAAAACATCTAGAGCTATCAGGATTTAGGCTCATTTATCAGGGCTCCTGGTCCATTGCTCTCCAGTTCTAACCATGCTTCAGCCTCAGCCTGGTTTTCCTCATGGTGGTGGAATGGTTGCCCAAGGTAATCAGGGCTACTTACTTGCTTTTTCTTATACAGGGAGAGTGTCCCTTTTCCCAGCTGCTAAATGAGAGTCCTGAGTTGCATAATGATTTGACCAAATGAGAGCCAATCTCTATAGTCAGAGGAAAATGGATGGGCCAATTGGCTTAAACTTTGTTACAGTCAGAAGATTGGCTAAACCCAACCGTGCTGACTCCTAGAGCTGAGAGTGGAGCCAATGCTACCACATCACATAGCTGCAATTCAGTGGAGATGGGCTAGAATCGATTGTGGGTGAAATGACAGTGTCGCAATAAAATCCTACCAAAGACACAGCTTTGGAACCTTATTCTTAGCTGTATATATTGTTAACATTTTCTCAATTTATTAAATATTCTACATTGTTATTTCTAACATACAGATAGCATTACATTTAATATAGATACGTCCCAATGTTACTAACTGATCTCCTATTATTAGACAATTCATTGATTTCCAATTGTTTGCTCATATAAGCACCACCGTGATTCATATCCTTATAGTTAATCCTTGCTCAATACATTATTATTTCCTTAAAATGTAGTCCTAAAAGGGGAATTACTTGGTCAAAGAGTACCTACATTTGTAAGAATTTTGATGTATATTCCCAAATTGGCTTTGAGATGTTTGTACTGATGATGTTAATAGCACTCTAGATTTTGCGCAGTTCCAAATAATATTCATATTGGAAGAAGAACAATTTGGCAAGAGGCACATAGAGTATCAATATCTATAAATTTTTGCTTTTGTAGTGTGATACATACTCTGATAACAAACAACCATATGATGTAGCAGTGTGGGTGATCAATGGTCATCAACTCAGAGGAGCCTGAGAACTAATAAGAAAACCTGGTGGAGGTTTCCTCTTTCCTTATGCTTAGAAGGCAGCATGAGCAAGACAGGGTCACCAAGTGTTCTGGCCCTGTTTATATGATCACTGGTTTACTGCGGTCATATGAAAGTTTACTTTATTTTATATTTTTCGTGAACTTTGTGGCTAGAGAAAACCAGGCGGTAAGTGACCAGGAGAGAGAACTTATCCTGGGCAGTTTAGAAGGCAAACCAAGTTCACTGATTATTTCTTCTGCCAGCTCATATCAACTGCTGAGTGCTTTCATTCCATTTATTGTACTTTTCAACTTCAGAATTTCCATTTAGTTCATTTTTATAATTTTTATCTATTTTTATTGATATTCTCTATTTTATGAGACATTGTCATCATACCTATCTTTAATTCTTTAAACATGATTTTCTTTAATTCTTTGAACATATTTATAATAGCTGCTTTAAAATCTTTGAATGCTAAGTCCAATATCTTGGCCCTCCCAAAGGCAGTTTTTATTACATGATCTTTTTACTGTGTATAGGTTATTCTTTCCTGTTTTGTTGTACATCTTATGATACTTTTCTGAAAAGTGGATGTTTTAGATAATACATTGTAGCAATTCTGGATACTGATCCCCCATGGGCTTGTTGTTGTTGCTATTACTTGTTTGCTTTTTTGTATGCTCAGTGACTTGGCTTGTCTAGTTCAGTGGAGTCTATTTCCTCTGACTTTCCCTGCATGTGCAGCCTCTATTATCATTCCCCAGAGAGTGCAGCCTTGGGCATGTGCACAGTTATCCTTAGCTGCCCCCACCCCTTTGCCCAGGGATGGTGATCACTTTAATCATGTTTGCTTTGACTATCTTTTTCCGTGGTCTCACTGTTAAGGTTCTGGCTGCTCTGCTGTATGGGTTTCACACCCATCTGCTGGCCTCCTTAATCACTCGCTGATTGCTCTACTGTTTTCAACAATGCCCTGAGGCATAAATAGCTCCACATTCAGGTCCAATTGAAGTTGGGCCTTGTATTAGTCTGTTCCAGCTGCTATAACAAAATGCCACAGACTGGATAGCTTAAACAACAGAAATTTATTTTCTGATAGTTCTAAAGGTTACAAGTCCATGATTAAGATGCTGGAAAATTTGGTGTCTGGTGCGAAATCTCTTCCTGGCTTGTAGATGGCTGTCTTCTCGTTATGTACTCCAGTGATAGAGGAAAAGATCTCTGGTGTCTCTTCCTCTTTTGTAAAGACGCCAATTCTATCATATCAGAAATCCACCCTAATATCCTCATTTAACCTTAATTACCTCCTTAAAGGCCCTATCTCCAATACAGTCACATGGGAGTTAGGGCTTCAACATATGAATTTGGGAGTGACAAAAACATTCAGTCCGTAACAGCTTCCTTTACAGGGGTGGTTTTGAGGCCAATCTTATTGGCTTGTGCCAACTCCAGGAGGGCTCTTTTTATCTCTGTCTTTCCCTGGCTGTTTCTGTTAAACATCCAGCCAGTCTACCATTTAGCTTGTTGCTCTCATGGAGCAACCAGCCTACACTTGATTGCTTACCAGCTAAATCTTCATTGTTTTCAACAGTGCCCTTATGCTTGAAATTCTCCATGTTCCGTTCCAAATAACTTTGAGCAAATGTGTCATCAGTCCTCTAACGGAAAGATGTATAGCTCTCTGTTCTTATGTCCTGCCTCTTCCCATGGGTAGAACCTCTGCATCACTGCACCAGAACTGGGAAAAGGCACAGTGACCTACTTCTCCTGGAGTGACACCTCTGCTCCATAAGTGGGTGCTGAAGTGCATGCCAGGGCAGGGATGTTCACGACCTTGCTGCTCCTGGACTAGAGATTTTTGTCCTATGAGTAGGGACTGGGTAGAGGAAGGGGACTCCAGTCATCTTGGCCATGTCTGCATTGAATGGAGCTGGGACAATGGGAGATTTCAGCAGCCTATTGCTGTAGCGGTGAACTGTAGCCCTCAACTAGAAACAGAGGGCAGAGGGATCCCTGTCTTTTGGTCATACCCACCCAGAGTAGAGCTTCCATCACACTCAAGATCATGGCTCAAATGCCACAGACTCTTGTTTCTTACTGAGGTTTAGTAGATTTTCACAGTTCCCAGTTTTCTGTATGTCCTTATGCCCTTAAGACAATTTCCAAAGACTTTACATTGTTTGGGTTTTGTTTCAAATATAATTTTTATCAGTTAAATGGTTGTTTCACTGCAGAAGGAGGTCCACTGAGCTCCTCACACATGATTCCAAAAGTCCTACCATCCTCCCCCCACACACAGACTTTTAAAGCTTCATACCGAAAAGATTCTAGCAATTTGTCCCCACCATTTGTCCCTGCCCTCACATCTCTTGCACTTCTTTAATTTGTGACTTGGGAAAAAGAGAAACTTTATCCCTCCTATCCAGCACCAAGAAAACCATATTGACTGTGTAGGTCAACTTTATACAAGTATCTCTTTGTTACCATGAGCCCAAAGCATATGGCATCACATCACTGAAATGCAAATTTGGGGGGACAGCATAGGAGGCTACACAATAGTGTTCATGGCACCTAGAGGGCCCAATATTACTACTTCCTGTGGTAAAAATGTTTGTAAAAATGACATCCAACAATTTTAGTCATCCTATATGCACATGCCATAAAGAGATGGAATCTATTGTCCCACCCATTAAATCTGGGAATTGGGACTTGCTTTAAGCAATCAAATGAGATAAAAATGATGCCGTGCCAGTTCTGGGCTTAAGCTGTCTGAGAACTGTCAGATTCCACTATTGTACTCTTGCTACCCTGAACTACTACATAACGAAGTCCGGGCTAATCTGATAAAATGAGACACCACACAGAGAGAGAAGCCATGGGAAGGAGAACAAAGACCTGTCAAAGCCAACACAAAGACCTCAGACATGTGAGTGAAGCCATCCTGGACCTTCCAGCACAGCCCAGACACCAGCAGAATGCAGCCTCATGAGTGAACTTAGCTGACTCCACCTGGAGCCCTGCCCAAACCCTGACCCTTGGAATTGTCAGTAATAAAATGATTGTCATTTAAGCCACCAAGTTTTGGGGGTAGTTTATTGCACAGCAATAGATAAATGAAATACTCCTTTTGTAGAATTAGATGATAAAGATTCCTTCAGGTTAAGTTTCTTAACAGCTGGTAACAATTTAAATAGAAAGCTGATGATAAGTAGAAAAAAAGAGAAGGAAGGAGAAAAGAGAAGGAATATCAGAGGTCAAAGTTATCTAAGAAATAGAGAGAGAACCAAAACATGAGAAAGGAGGTTAGGGGAGGTGACAAAAGGAAGGGAATAGGTGAGGAAATCAAGGTACACGTGACCTCACCAGGAAATAGATTAAGGATCCAGGAAGCCACATGGTGAGAGTGTGTGTGCGGAAGATGGGGGGGAGGGAGGGGAACACCAAGTTCACAGACAGGCGGCATGAGTCCAGACCCCAACTCTGCCAGAATTAGACCTCTGACCTTAACAAAGGCATTTATTCTCTATAGAATTCAGTTTCCTAACTGGTAAAATGAGGGATCAGGAGGAATCATCTCTTCCAGGTTTAATTGTTTTAATTTGAAAAGAAAATAAAAATGAGTTTGACAATTTTTATCGTCACAGTATCCTGAAAACCATACCCATTTATGAAGTGGATGAGACCCTGTAACTGAAAATAGTTGGCTTTATTTGCATAACAGAGTACTAATGATGTATTTTAATGAGGAGGGAAATACGTTATTTTAACAATGTAGAGATGCTCTCTTAATAGCATCCATGGTGTTAACGATTTGTCGTCCAAAATTTCTGCCTGACCTAAAATGAGACTGTTGTTTATGATCTCAAGAAATCACATCTAATATTATTTTCTAGGGGAAAAAAATTCTTATAATGTGAGATAATAGGTGGGCTAGATTCTTGGTCATACATTTTTAAAACAAAGTTATAAATATCCTGAGAAAAAGTCTCTCTGCAGTTGCTCAAACATTTGATGCTATCAAACATAACGTTGCTACTCTGTAGAATATTAATCTGGTTCCATGAAACAAACAACAACGTTACGTATATTATTAGTGGGTAAGTATTCTCGTCAATTCTGCTCCTAACAGGACTTCATTTCAGATTTTCATTCATTCATCCGTATGTACTGAGTGTGTTTCTCTTTGCTCCCCACTTGGATTGAACTTCTCAAATATGCTGCCTCCATCTTTACCAGGCAGTTATCTCAGCCTGAAAAACTTTCCCTAACCTTACATCTCATGTAGGGTTTCCCTAACCTTCCTCTAACTCCTTTCTATTTTTCAGTTCTCAGCCTATCACTTCTTAAAAGCTTTCTCTGGGGGCGGGCTCCGTGGCCGAATGGTTGTGTTCGCGCGCTCCGCTGCGGCAGCCCAGGGTTCGGATCCTGGGCGCCGACACTGCGCCACTCGTCAGGCCACGTTGAGGCGGCACCCCACATGCCACAGCTAGGGGGACCTGCAACTGTGTACGGGGGTGGGAGGGCGGTTGGGGAGCTAAAGCAGAAAAAATAAAAGCTTTCTCTGACCCCCAAAGTCCAGCTAAGACCTAGGTTCTCTCAAGGTACTCTCATTGAACACCCTCGGAGTGACGCTTACGTGCTATTATGTAATTGCCTATTTCTTACATGCATTCCACATGAGACCCGAAGTTTCAAGAGGACAGAGATCTAGGACTGGGAATGTTTTCTTCTCCATTATACATCCAGGTGTACTCCATCAATAATTGTCAAATAAAGGGAAAATGAATGAATATATTGCTCGTGGGACTGTGGGAGATACTGGAACTAGAACTATGTAAAACACTAAATTCAGCTATTTTTAATATAGTGTGTATATTTGATAGTGGTATTATATGATTTAAGAAAACAGCAATCAATTTTAAGATCAGTGTAACCACAATTTGCCACATAGTTGAAAAGCCTTAATTTAATAAAATATAATTTAATATAATTTAATAAAATTTCTAAGTATAATTTAATGAATATAATTAATAAATTCAATAAAAATTTACTATCTAAATATAATTTAGTAAAATTTACTATCTATCTTAAAAGTGGGAATAATTGAGGAAAAGAAGGGTAAGCAGAGATTGTATATGTCTGTTTTCTGAAAGAAAATCTACAGATGCAAAATACATTAATAAAATATGTCCTTCATGCAATTAGGATACTTAAGTAACTAAATCAACCAAATAGAGTATTACATTTTTCAGGATATGAATTATCCACGTCAGTCAACAGTTTATAGAATTTTACAAAACGCCCCCGAGTTGCACAGCAAAAGTTTCCAATTCTAAAGCAATAGAATCTAGGGATTTTTTGAATATTCAAGACACAGAAAATTGTGAAGCAGAAACAGATGTCTGTTACCTGTCTAGTGTGAAGGCGTACATCTTGGTGGCTTTGTCATTCACAAGATACGTTCTTTCAAGAAACTCCATGGCGGTCAGGATAAGAGCTTTGATGTTGTTGTTGTTTCTGCTGCTGCTACTGCTGCTGTTTAACTCACTGTCCAGTTTTGGAAGCAGAGCAGCATTACAATTATTCACACACTTTCCAAAAAAAAAAAATAAGAAGGCTTCCGAGACTGAAAATAGCAAGCCTCCTACATCAATGTTCTTGGTAGGTCTTCTAAAATTACAGCCTCCTTGGAATTTCACCTGGCCTCATTCTCTCACCCACAGAAACTCCTTTCCTAGGGAGACCTGTAGGTCGGATCATATGAAGTGTGGGGGTGTGTGCGTGTGTGTGTGCATGCGCGCACACACACTCCCCATGCTATCTGGTTCTATTATGCTTTCTAAGAGGTAGGGGACCTCAAGGCTTCCCACTAATTGCTGATGTAGGGGTTTGGCCTTCAGAGCACACCTGGGTAAGCTGCAAACACTCACCCTTCTGTACACTAATCTCATTTTTTCCTTTTCTTTTTCTTTCCTTGTTTGGGAGGGTTTCTCTCTCAACCTAAACGCATTTCTCCTGTGATTTAGTTCTAAGATGACCTCTAAGCAGCTTTCAGGATTTACCTCTCCTCTCCTAGGACCATTTTGGGATTTCGCCATTGAAGCAAGGACATGGGTCATTAGTTCCCAAAGTCTGTAATCTGAAACAGTTCCTGGCGCGGCAGCTTTGAAACCCTTTTGACAGGCAGGAGAAGGGCAGACTCAGCTTCTAAATAGCTAACAGCCCTCAATCACACAAGAACCAGAATGACCTTTGTTCTCCCTGGCCAGGGTACCCTCTGCTGAGGATAAAAGACTCATCCAGGAAACGCTACCAGGCAAACCAATCACAATTCTTAGGAATGGAACCTTCTGAGTTGCTGCAGGGAAAGCTTCAGCCCCCAAACTCCTAGGAATTGACATTGTATTTCATGACAAAGCACTTTCCTTTCCAAAACTATAGTCCAAGGGCAACTGCCTGGTCAAATGGCAGGCATTTGCATGGGGGCCAAAGAACATTCAAGACCTGTACAGATGCATGCAGGGTGGGTGAGTACAAAGTTGGGAAGCAGGCATAAACCCCAGACCACTGAGATCTCATTTCCTTCTCCCTCTGTTGACACTAATTTCCTAGTGAGAAAGCTCAGGGTAGTGTGGTCCTGGAAGAGCCCAGTGGCTCAGCACCTTGGGAATTTGTCTATCTTGCTGAGCAGAGATCTTCCACAACAACCTAATAAAATAATTATTGCCCCCCAAGAAGAACAATGGGATTCAATGGCAATTGCAATAGGTAGTGAGGGGAGACGTCACCTTTGGCTGAGAGTGAGAACGTCGGATCTCCTGTCACGTCTGTGGTGAAGCTGTACCTCTTGTTTATTTTAAGACTTCAAATACTCTCATCTATAACATAAATTCTAAAATCTTCTCAAGTGACCCCCTTGCCTAACTGATCATCAGCTGTGCTCCGACTGATGGAAACCAGAGAAATGGCTCTCAGAGGCTATCTTTCCTAGAAGGAGAAATTCTAGTTCTTGCATTAGCAGAGTAAAAACCAAGGGATTTCCTTCTCACACATCTTTACTCTTAGCTTTGCAAAATAATAGGTTATTCTGTGCATACAAAAGTAGGAAGCCAGAAAAGAATTCCTAATCCATCCGTGTGACACGTTGTCACACTTTATAGCTTGAATCATTTGTGAGTAGTTCCTAGCATGTATGAGAGAAATAGAATTGAAGTGAATGAATGTCAAAAAGCGAGGAAACTACCTAAAATCAGGCTGAAATCCATTAAGGATAAATGCAAAGAAGAAAGGATAAGCAATATTCAAATGCAGGAAACAGAATATTTGGCTGTAGACATCAACAGGAAGAAAACAATCTGGAAGTTTGAGATTCTGGACCACAAATTTTGTCAATTGCATGCATTAATAGATGAACAGACATACTGGTGTCTATTTTATGATTCTATGAGAATGGAGATATGCACTAGTTTTTTAATGTGAATTTCCTGTGAGGCAAGGATAGAGTGAGGGTAAATGAGAAGAGTAGGGAAGGACTGATATAGGACAGGGTAAGATAGAGATGGGAAAAGAGGGAATCGGGACCCAAGCAAAAAAGAAAAAGAAAATACTGTGCCAGAAAAATGCATTCTATGATTTCTCCCACTTATTTATAAGTTGAACTATATAAAATTGCCATTTTTCAAGTTCTTTGGATAAATACCCAGCAGTGGGATAGCTTGAAAACACAAAGGCATAAAGATACATGCACCCCTATGTTCATCGCAGCATTATACACAATAGCCAAGACTTGGAAGCAACCTAGGTGCCCATCAAGGGATGAATGGATAAAGAAGATGTGGTATTTATACACAATGGAATACTACTAAGTTGTGAGAAATGATGAAATCCGTCCATTTGTGACAACATGGATGGACCTTGAGGGTATTATGCTGAGTGAAATAAGTCAGAGGGAGAAAGTCAAATACCGTATGATCTCACTCATAAGTAGAAGATAAAAACAATGACAAACAAACGCATAGCAATGGAGACTGGATTGGTGGTTACCGTGGGGGAAGGGGGGGAGGGCAAAAGGAGTGATTAGGGTCACATGTGAGGGGATGGACTATAATTAGTTTTGGGTGGTGAACATGATGTAATCTACACAGAATTTGAAATATATCACAATGTATATCCAAAAGCTATATAACATTATAATCCAATGTTACTGCAATTAAAAATAAATAACTAAATAAAAATGAAAAAAATGTTTCAAAAATTAAAACATTAAAAAAATTGCCACTTTATAGACCCAATATGGTCTACAATCAGTAATTTCATATAATTTGACTTAAATATATATACACAAATATACATACCTATAAAGTGTATATGTGTACATATACTTTTAAAAATTAAATGTGCATATTTTTAAAGTACTGGGAAATTAGGTACTGTTTTCAACAAAGGTTTGTGAATTTCTAAGTGCTACCCTTGAAGATAACTACTATAAACCAAAGCTTCTGATGTAAGTAGCATAAGAGCAGGGAACAGTTGATTACAGCAAATAAAACTTGTGTGCTAAAAATGTTTTGCTGCTATATATTTAGATGTACATGAGTTAAGCTGAATAATTGCATACACTGTGTAAAATATTCATCTGTTGATCACCTTATTGTTTCACAAACTCATTTTAACCAAACAATCCTCCCCAGCCCCCAATATGTTGTCAGCACAACATTTATGAAAAATTTCCCATCCTCCTTGACTAACCTTTGGCCACTTCGGCATGCACTGCCACCCAAGGGCTAATGGCCCTAAACGGACTCCACAAGAGTCACAAAATATGTATTTGGAAAGCAACTCATATCTAAAAAGAAAATCCCCTCTCTTGTTGACAGTCGGTTTTGGTGGGCATTATGCTGCTCATCCTAGTTTCCTAGGCAACCGGCTTCCAAATCATCCTGAATTACAGGTTGTCCTCTCCGCCCACTCTCCATCACAAGCTTGTAGCAACTGAAGGAGCAAAATGCAATTTATAACAGTCACCTCTGGGAATAGATATTCCGTCAGGGCAGAACATCACTGACACAACCAAAGACCTGGTTCAGCTCCCCAGTGCTCACTGTTACCGGGATAAATTTCTTAATAGGATTTTACAAGCAGTTGTTAATACTTGTGCAAAAATAGTTTACACAGGTGTCTTACACATTGTCTGATATTTCACTTGCAGAAAGGATGTGTGTATTTATGCAAAACCACAGTGATCACTGAAGTACTGAGTTCTCACAATTTGCATTCCCAAAATTTAAGCTCATATTTCAGAAATGCTTCATGTTGCCATTGTTTGCATGTAACTATCCCTTAAAAAGAGATATGAAAATGTGCTTGTTTTTAAAAAATAAACGTGAATTTTCATCCTGTTTGTATCTTTCTTGTGTGTGTGGAAAGGCAGTATAGTAACGTAATTTAATGCATGGGCTTTCGAATTAGGTAGACAGTTTCAGTTTCTGGTTTGACCACTTCCTTACGTGTGTGACCTTGAACAAGTTACCTGACCTCTGTAGTTTTCCGTTTCTCATCTGCAAAATTCTGGCATTAATAGAATCCTTCTTACAGAGCTCTTTGAAGAGTGAAAATGATAATGCCTGTAAAAGTTCTTAGCACAGTCTCTGGCATATAACCAATTTTATATACATATGAGTTGCTCTGTACTTGGCCGTGTCTGAGTAAAATGTCTTGGCTGTCCCTGAGAAATTGGCCCCAGGGTTAGCAGAAGACTAAGAATTACCCATGAAAGGAAGAATCCATCAAGAGAGTAGAGGTTGTTGGAAGAAGACCTGGAGCCTTGAACCTGCCGTCAGCTCCACGACTTTGGATAGATCCCTCCAACTCTGTGCACTCAATCTTCTCAAATAATAGATTTGTGCCTTCCTCATTCTACCTGCTTAGCAGTAGAGTGCCTTTTAGAATTCTCCCTTTTTGTTGACGCAACAGGAGAGGAAATGCAAACTCAATCAGTTTAATTACCTGCTGAAGATTCTGGACTTACATATTCCCATATGGACCATAAAGATATTATTTCTAAGTTGGGTAGCATTTCCTTAGCAAGGTGGTTTTATAGTTATCACTACAGTGTGAGTTTTTCAAAAGTTCCATCCCAGGAATGTGAAAACAAAGACATTGGAAATTTAATTGGATTGCATTTTAAAGAATGTTATGAAAATTTCATTTTAATCTAAAGTAAACATGTATAAAACACAAACCATCTCCTGACATTTCATACTTTACTTGAAAATGGACTGAAAGCCATCTGAACTTTATTTTCTTCTTGATAAGTTGGGACTATATAACTCTCTCTTTTTTTTGCCATTTTTATTTTTAAAGAGATCGAGCTGTAGAAGTGTTCCAGCGCAAATGCAATTTGCATTTGTTGAGAAAAGAAGGGCTTGATAAAATATTGATACTGAAACAATAAAAGAAATATTTTATTAAGCCTGATAGATTCAAATGAATAATACAAATATAAACTAGCGGTGGGGGGAAATATTGGGGCTAGGTGGTTAAGGCGTTTACAAAGGGTATATTTTATTGATTAGTCTCCATGTCCCATGCTTCCTTTCCGCTCTGCAAATTTAAACTAGTTAACCCCTAAATTCACCCTCTGAGCTAGATGTGGTTGTCTGTGTCTTGTAAACTACAAAGGCGTTTTCTGCTGGTTTCACATTCCCACAACTGTGTATGTGTCTCTGTTTATTTTATTTACATTGGCAAGCTAGAGAGGGTTCCAGGGACCTATGCCATGATTTTAAGGCATTAGAATAAGAAGGATAGACAAAAACATACTCTCTAATGTTCTGGCTCCTTGGTCTATAAATGCACAGAGCATCACTAAAAACTAAAGCGTTGAATTCTTGAACTTAAAAGAGAGGGTCCTCTTGTCATTATCTGGAATGCTATCATTTAATTTTCATGAGTACAGTTTACTTTCCTTTAGTGAAAGTCTTGAGGGGCTGATAATTCGTCTTAGGAGAAGGATTTTCACAGCGAGTCCCCAGATGAATGCCAAGAGAGCAAAGGCATAGCTCATCTTCTCCTCTGAATCTCGAAGCCTGGATTTATTTGACTTGAGGCTGACAAGACTGCCTCTCAGGAGATAGTCCAGGAGACAAGACAAAAGCTGCCTGGAAGCTTTGCCCTGAAAGACTGAGCCATTGCTTTTCACATCAAACTCCAAATGCATCAAGGGACGGCAGCTGGGTTTTCTGCTTGGAAGCACAACCACCAGGCACTGCAATTAATTCATCTCTTCTTTTGGTATTAATGAATTTGCAGCCAGTGAGTCTACATTTTAAAATGCTGCTGATCCAATTGTCGCAAATCTCATCACCACCATCAGAAGATGAGTTCTTTGAATTTGCATCCAGCTCCAACCAGTGAGGCATCGTATTACCTTTTGAAACCCTAAACTCTCTTCTCCATCATCCTGATATTGGTCAGTGAGAAGATGATAGGAGCTTCCATTTCCTTCACAATCAGCTAACTCCAAAAGAGAAGAAAAACATTTATTTAATTATTAACGAGCAAACACTTAATGCATTATTGAAAATATTAGAGTTGGCAACAGATTTTTTAAAAGACTTATGCACCTAGAATAACATTCCCTTCCAAATCTAAAACTAAGATTTTTCTCTGAGTCTTCACTAGACTTGTGATATGTCATCATTCACAGAGAAAAAAGTTTCATTTTAAACATTATAAATGTTCTGATTAAACTGCTACAAAAAATAATATCCAAGACACAGACATTGACAATATCCTCATATTTTAAGTATTATTTATGCAACAAAAATCAATATGACAAAACCATATGAACAGTTTTTGACAGAAGTTGGTTAGAATGGGATTTGGCATAACCTCCATTTTCTAGTCACCAGTTAGTTTCCAAGAAAGCTAGTAAATAGTAAACCCAGATGCCCTTGGCTATTTTCTATTGAAGAAAACATAAGTAGAAATCAATTCTTTAATTAATGTAATGTCCCAACGCATACTAATTCTCCATCACTTCTTAGAACCATCATTATTATGGATGTTGCTGTCAGTGAACAGGGAATAGCTCTTTTTAATCTGTTGTATACTATGTAGTCATTTCTCCTTAACATTTTAATAAAGACCAGGCCGCCAGCTAAAGTCAGGTACACTGATTAGTCCTGAGGTTTGAACACACTGGATTATTGTCTGCTCAGATACCTCCCTCTCACTGTCGACTGGCCAGATTACAGGCCTTTGGGCATTCCACTCTAATCCACATAGTCGTTAGCTACTAAGTCAAACTCTTTGCTGGGTAGATGTGATTATTTAATTTCTACCCAATGGCTTAGACAATATAGCATACTTCTGCATGTTACACTCTTCTCTGAGGCTAGTTCTCCTTAGGGCTAGCTTATTAGACACCTGAATCCAGCCCACCACCTATTTTAACTGATACTACTGCTGAATTGCCCATGCTGTCCTGCTGAATGCACCCAGTCGGTAAATCTGGGGGCTGCAAGTTCTAATTCTGTCCTTTTTACCAATTTTCAGTGTGTCAATGAATAAATTTGCTTCCTTCTGCCCCAATTTCCTAACCATAAAATTTTGAAGGACAGTACTGAGCCACTTCAGAAGACTTTTGTGAGTAAAAATAACCCCCTTCCTCCTTCAGAGGTGACAAAATACTTCCTAAGTATTTAGTATTGCAAAATATTCATATTAAATACTGAGAAGTCATTTATGGATAAAACAAATAAAATGTACTATAAAGTAGATACCACCTAAATTAAACTTTTAATTTATTTTTAATTTAAAAAGTACCATATATACACAGCAAAATATCTTGAAAGTTCAAGAAGGTAGACAATGGACAATAAGTCCTCCTACCTAAGATCCTAGGCTAAGGTCCAGGGAACAAATCAATTTTAAGAATATCCCGAATACCTTCATGGAATTCTTTGTGTATTTATGGGCACATATACACTTTCCTTTTTATTTTTGCTGTCCAACTTAATGTGTATTTTAGTAATGATTTATAAGCCTGTCAACAGTTAATTATTTACATGTCATTTCTTAATTATTAATAGACTTTATTTTCCACAACAGTTTTAGGTTCACAGAAAAATTGAGTGGAAGGTACAGAGATTTCGTATAAGCTCCCTGCCCCCACACATGCTCGCACTCTCTCATTATCGACATCCCCCACCAGAGTGGTACATTTGTTACACTTGATGAACCTGCACTGACACATCATAATCACTCAGAGTCCACATTAGGGTTCACTCTTAGTGTGATACATTCTGTGGGTTTGGACAAATGTATAATGACAAGTATCCACCATTATAGTATCATACGCAGTAGTTTCACTGCCCTAAAAACTCTTTCACACACATCTTTTTAAACCAAATTTGCCCGATTTTTATGAGGCTACTGTCTGGTGAATCCTAAAGTAGCATTGATAATAAAGCTATTTTCTTTCCTTTTGCTCTTGCTAGGAGACTCCCAGGCCTGTCCTCTACCTACTGGACCAAGAAGATTTGATGGTTGTGGCCGCTGTTCCATAACTCCCCCATGAGTCAGTACATACAATTCCACATCCCATCTCACGTCTTGTTTACTAGCAAACTGAACAGGCCAAAGCTCACAGAAGTTGTTTTTCATTGGGAGAAAAGTGAAAGAAGAAAGCAAGAAGCCCTTGGAGGCAATTCAGCTCATTGTTCAACTCAACAACTGGCACATCATCCCATCTCCTCTTCCTCCCAAGCCTTGATGAAATTCCTACTGCGAATGGCTAAACTGTAAGCTCACACTGAGCTCTAGTAATTTAGACAGACACAACTCCTGCCCTCTGAGAATTTATAATCTAAGAGAGAATGTCTTTGAAAAGCAATTCATTCAGTACAGTGTATCATACCATAGTAATCACCAACTAGCAGTACTGCCAACACATTTATACTTAAAGTATATAACATTCATTCACAAAACCTGAAGAAAGAGAGAGGAGAAAAGTGATTATCACCAGCCCAGTTACCTTCAATGCCAACACTAGAAGTTAGAAATTGCTCTTGTAGCCCCTTGGGTTATTAGATCTGGCTCTGTCAATCAAAACAATATTACACATTGCACGTTATCTTACAGTTTCTCATGGCTCTACAGAGGAAATCTCACTCTCTAGAGCCTGAAATTATAGACACTGAAGCTTATAACATTGTTCTGAGTAGTTAGACAACTTAAAATGAAACGTTTACTTTGTCATATGAATGCAAATATTTTCCTGTCTTTCAGGGAAATGTCATAAGAAGGTGAATCTTTTCTGGCTTAGTCTAATTGTGAAAGTAATGACAGTGCACAAGAAATAATATCTCTCCCAACAGCCTCAGGGCAAAATCATCCTTGTCGCTCTGCATTGCAGATCTCTTTTACCAAGAGTTTCAGTTATTACTGTTCAGCATAGTGTTTACAAACACTCAGAAACTTATTATTCAGTAGATGAGAGGAAATGGGAAAGCTACCAAAAAAAGTAATTTAACTAAGACATTAAGTAATGTGAAAAGACTAATTAGAAGTGTGACTTGCCTATCATTTTCCCCTAAGCACTATCACATGAGATTTCTTTTTGCTAGGTTTCAAAAATAAATGTGGTGCATATAATAAATAGACTTTAAAGTTGTTTATCTAAAATGAACACCTGAGGATGTAATACTTGCCTTAATGTAATCAACAAAAACCAGAAGATACGTCCAGTGGCCTCTCTTCTAGAGAGCAGCATGGTATATAAATGATTATAGATAATTTCCACCGAACTAGTTACCTTGTTTTTAAAATTGGCACTCAAAAGAGTAAGCTACCTTTACCTAGAAATAGCTCTCTTAGACATCTCTCCAGGATGGCCTCCTCTTCCTGGGACACTCCACCTTCTGGCTGTGCATGTGGATGCCACCTTCTCATCCTGAGGGTCTCGGCTCAGATGTTACCTCCTCAGAGAGCACTTCTCAGGTATCCCTGTGAAAGCAGTGAGACCTCAGCCACAGACAATTTCTCTCCTGCACGTTGCATTCCTCATTCCCTTCAGAGCCCTTAGCGCTATCTGTGTTACTCTATTTTTTTGTTTCTTGGCTTGTCTAGTCCTACAAGAATGCAAGCTCTTGGTAAGTAGGGGTTTTGCCATTTCACACTTTTGTATCCCGAATTTCTTGGTATAGGGTATCTGGTATATCATGGGTGAATAATACAATTTAGGAATAAATGAAGGAAGGAAGGAATGACTAAATGGATAGATGGAAGGATGGATGGAACATACTGGTGAGAAAATATTACACAGCAATTCAGAGAAACCTTTTGAACTCATGTAGACTTGAGTATCGCTCTACTCACCAGCTGGGTTGTCATAACCTTCCTGAACCTGTTTTCCTAACTACAAAATAGTGATAATTAGATTTTTCTCAAAGGATTGCGGAAGAGTAAAATGCAATAATTTATATAAAATGCGTTTCGCATGTAAAGCTAATACTAATTACTCAATAAATAAAAGATATCCATATTAACTCTTCATATATAAAACCAACCTGTAATCAGATAGGCAATTCTGCCTGATCAAATATGAAAAAAATCTCAAAGTACTTTCAGATCTAGTTGTCAGGTCAATTAACATGGAGAAAAGGGTATAATAGACTGGACTTCCCTGCCTTAAAAAACAAATGGAGCTGGCAAGGATGTTAAGCTTGAAATTTCACTGTTAACTGGCACGTCTTAGCTATATCTATGCTTCCTTGAAGGGGAGAAAATAAAGAGAGAGGAGAAAGTCATGGAAGCCAATGCATTATGGAAGCAAAAAAAGACAACTCTGACATTTACTAGTTAAATTATTACACACCTAGATCCTATTTTAATTATTTTTCTTATCAAAATACAGATACTGTATTGCTTATGTCTTTTACTAAAAGTTGCAGAATATGTTTATTCAAGTGCTATTTAAACTTTTAAGTACCTTTGGACAGTATATATTCATTTTAAAATATACGTGTAGAGAGCCAGTTTATTACAAGACATGAGGAGTTCTGCATTATTTCTCACTGGTGCAAAACTAATTGGCTCTTCTCAGTCATTGCACAAATATTTATTTTTCCATTTTATCATCCTTATAATCACAGCTTAAATTAGAAAAGGGCACAACCACGTGGCAAAAGCTGGAGCTGGAACCTTTGCATTTTCAAGCATCCTAGCCACGTTGATTTTCCAAGCCTCAAGAGCCATTGCTGACAGAGGTCCCTTACTCTCCGCAATTCCACCCCCTTGATGCACCACTTTCCCATGCCCATCTCCATTCACAGTATTTGGTGAATTTTTTCCTTCAGCTGAAAAGAAATTTCTAAAATATATGTGTAATCTAAGGCTCCAGAAGTAGGAATGAAAATTGGTGGCATAAACTCCTGGTTCCTCCACTGACTGTATTAGAGTTATGCAAACCGGGGCTGGTGTTTCTTCATGTGAAATGGAGAAGGAATGATGAAAAGTACAAGAGAAAGGAAAAATTGTAAAGGAAAGAATCAAAACCCATAAGACAATGTTACATTTCCAAATTTGGAGACTAGATTCAAGAATCTCAATAAACACAACAAAAACTTTCTTTAAGACTCAAATTTCTTACCCTGTTAAAAATTCTGGATATACGCTGATATAAACAAATGGGGAGCTCCTGGCTCCTTGAGATAATTGGCTTCAACCCCAAGTTCCACGATCTACGGAAATCCAAAGTCTTTCTGATATTTTGGCAACTTTCTTAGGGAACAGAAAAAGTACAAGGAGGAGGACGGTGTCTGCCTCCAAGCTCTGCTTCCATGTAAGCCATCTTCATTTAGCAATGCATTAAACCAGAAAAGAAACCCTCCTTCATTTTTTCACAGAAGAAATCTATGCACATAGTGCATTGATGGACGTAGCAGACTTACTAAAGATTGAGGATGAAGATGAAGGAGGAAATTAAATTGCAGCCATGTGAAAAATCTGAAATGGAACTGTGCACATCACTGTTCTGAAAGGATAATTCAGTCATTTTACTAAGAGGTTTGTTTTCTCCAGTTGTTCATTCTCTTTGTCTCAGTCTTTTTAGATGACTTCTGTCTCTTCATCTTTTTTCTGTTCTTTTCTCTTCTTCTTGGAATCATAGCAAATTCTTAACATCACTTTCAGGGTAATTCAGGGATAATCTTCTGTTGCCTGGTTAGTTACCAGGCAAGTTATTTAGTTGGTCAAAGGCTTCTCTACCCTCACTTTGAGATGTTTATCAAGATAGTCTCCCAAATGAGAAGAACTCTTTCACTAAAAAGAGTTTTGGTGCTAAAGTTTTTATATCTTGACCTTTTTTCCCCTCATTTCATTAAATATCCCTATATATGTGGCAATCTTTACTACCATTCACTGATTTTCAATTGCTCTCTCTCTCTGGACATGGGGGAGGACATCTCTGCCCCCTTGAAATTGGATGTGGTCATCTTGCTATTTCCCAATAGATTGAGGGTGAAAGTCACATGAATTACTTTCACGTAGTCAGACTCGTAACATGAGGAAAAACAAATCTTTGTTGCTGTAAGCATCTGAGCTCTGTGGCTTGTTTGTTTTTGCAGCATAATCTATCCTCTTCTGACTAATATGGTATTCTTATCACAAAGGCTTCACACAACTCTTTGTTCTCCTCTCCCTATGGCAAAAGATTGCATCCCCTTATATAAGATTTTACTATCAGAGGAATGAGCACTTAAAATAGGTTCTACACTTTGAAAATGTTCTCTCTGAGTCTCATGGCCTGAAAAGGCACCACTTTTGGAGAATTTGCTCATAGTAATAACTTGATCCTTCTGCCCCTCCACTCTTCTCCCCAGCTTTGCCTCTGCCTTGGATGTTACCCATCAAGAGCTTGTCAAGTTGAAACTAACCAGGCGCTTCTCAAGTGCAAACAAAAAGGTGAGAGAAGGGAGTTTCCCCAAAGGAGCTCAATATACCAGGTGTACTAGCCAATACTCAATGCTGATTCTTTGCTCAGTTTCTTCAATAGTTCCCAATGTCTTCAGAGTCTTTTCTGTGGTTTGTACCACCACATCTGAAGATAAGTTGAGAAATTAAAATTGAGCAACTGTCTTGTATGTGAGGTACATTAAGGAGGATGTGTTCTTAAACTAGAATGTGATAATATTGCACAACTGTGTAAATTTACTAAAAATCCTTGAAATGTATACATAAAACGTGAATTTTATGGTAGATAAGTTATAACTCAAAAAACTGTTAAAATAAAGTGAAACATGATTGCTTTAAATAAAGTATGTTTTTAAAAATCAAGTATGACTTTATGTTATGAAATTTTCATATTACTCTGCACAAAAAAGATACCATAAACTTTCATTTCAGTATTTCAAGAAGTATGATTATGTCCCCAGAGTATTAATGGCTAACAATGAAATTAGTTCAGGTTTCTAATTAATGTTACATTTTAACGAGTCCATCATGTTATTTTAATATTGATAGCCTATTTATGCCAATGTCATCATTAGTCTCATTCTTATGTCTGTTCACACATTACATAAAATCAGGTAGATCACATTTTTAAAACATGAAGGGTTCTGGTCAGGGGAGTAGACCTTCAGTGTCTGTGTTATCTGAGTAAGTGGGACAGTTTAAATGTTGGCACATACTGTTTATTGTCATGTGTTAAAACTTAGGCCCAGGAGAAGATGGTTAATTTCCTAGTGGCAAAGACCAAGTAGTGAAGGTGCGGGAGCTTGATCCTGGCCTCAGGTCTGCCGTCTAAATTGAAACATAAGATGCAGAAACTTCCCATTCATTCATTCAAGAAATGTTTATTGCATGCCTACTCTATGCCAGCAATGTGCTCAATGCTGATACTGCAATGATGACCAAGTCCATATTCTAATGGTCTAATGTCAAAAACTGTGACAAACTCAGTCATGATTTTAAGAGCAATAAGCTCAAGGATTTCTGTACAAAGGAGCAGAAACCCCTGGAGGAGAATGGAGACTGAGGTCCTCTCTGGAGTAAAGACAGAGTGTGGCCATCAATAGGGATGCAAAGGATACTGCAAGGCTCTCTGGTCCTCACTTGTCAGAAAGGAGACTTAGGCTTCAGTGAGTGATCAGGCAGCCCAGAGGTCTTCCGTGGAAAACCGAGAGCTCAAGTGTGGGGTGAAACCTAATACCAAGTCCTACTAAATGAGAGTATGAGAATGTGTAAAATTGCCTGCCTCAACCATGGCTTCACCTGGGGCTCCCAGAGGATGTCAGCCCTCAGATGAAGTCCTCGTAGATGGTGAGCCCAGCTGTTAGAAGTTGTGATCAGTACAGACAAGGAGAGGCTCTATGGCAGTGGTTAAGGGTATGAACCCCAAGAGCAGAAAATCTGGGTCTGAATCCCAGCTCTGTCATTTATGAAGTAGGTAACTTTGGGAAAGCATTTAATGTTTCCTTATGTGTAAAAGGTCGATGATTATAATAGCATCTAATTTATTGGGTCGTTGTGATTTTTAAATGAGATAATGCTTGAACAGTGCTTAGAATATTGCCTAAACCTCCAAAGATTTTCAAGACATGTTGCCTGTTCTTAAAGGATGCCAGGGCCTAACATTTGCAGCTGCAAATAGGTCTCTTGACTTCTTTCCCACATAAGATCCTCCTATAGATCAATTAGAGTGAGTCTACATGCCATACGAAAGTCAATCTTCTCACTGCTTCTAAGCCTTAGTTACTAATAAGTAATTAGCTTGAGTGTAAACACCCAATAAAGCAGTGTCAAAGGTAAATGACCACTCTAATACCCTGGTTTCCATTTTAGTAAAATTCCACACACCATAGATGATACTGTAGGAACGTCTTACATTTTTTGTTAATATAGCACTGAGCCTTCCCAGTACTACAGCTTCTACCACCTCTCAAGACTCTTGGCTTCCTGAGAGCATTTTAAGGATGGGGTGTTACATGATATTAGCCAGGCAGTATGAAACTTATGCTTAATGACCACACTTATGACCAGACAATGTGATAGAGGAGTGGGAGGCAGGGAGGTTACAGCACAGAGGAAGGAAGAACAGCAGCATGGGTGTTCAGGGTAAGATGGTAGAATAATTCTTAAGAGAATATATTCTCCTAACATTCCCCTTTGCTTCCTCTTTGACCAAAGTGATGTGGCAAATGGAGAAGGCTACCCTAGCAGCCAGAGCCCTGGCATTGACCAGGAGTCTTCTTTTCTTTCTTGTTTGCAAGCTCAGTCTAAATTATGAAGATTGAACAGAGGCACGTGGACTCCCTCCCAAAGAATTCTAGCCCTGAGTTGGCCTCAAATTTTTCCCAAACACAAAGTAGATGAACTGAGGGTGTAAAAGACAACAGTTAATTGCTTCGTGAACACAGTAGAACTCTGAGATTATTGTTTAGAAAACACTCTCAACTGCTAATCTCACAGTTTATCAGCACCACATTCAAGTTTCTCTTAGCCTGTAAGTAAAACTTTCTCCAGACATTCTTACAGACATGGGTTAGTCAAAACTTGGATCTGTCCTTTTCAAATTAGGGCTTCTCTATCCCTTGCCATGGAAGCCAATCAAAAGGGGACCGCCGTACTTGATTTCTACCAACTCTGACTCCCCATGGACATTAGGCCTGTCTCCAAGGCTCAGAGGCGTTTGCCTGATTTCCAATATCACATCTTTGAGGGAGTTTCAACTTTAACTGAATTGTTTACACCATTTTCTTTCTATAAATTCACAAAAATTTTACCATCACCTAATAGCAAGGCAAAGATGAATGACTCAAATTGTTGGCTAGGTAATAAAAGACCAGGTTGATGAGTACTGTCATGCATCAAAAGAAAATGATGGTATCTTTCAAGTGAGGAGGTATGCAGAGAGAAGGAACATGGTACGTTTGGAGAAATTTACACTTGGGATGGCTGACCTTTATAAATATATTTGTGCAAAAAATAAAAGGGGACTGTTGTAAAATACTACTTCAAGTCTGCCTTAGTTTGGGCTGCTATAGACTTTCAAGTTCTAAAATTATGACTTATCTAGTCTAGTAATGCATTAAGAATGCGCTGTGGGTTTTTATTTTTTTAAGAGCTATTGATCTTAGAAGATTTTAATTTAGATTAGTTCACTTAAAAGTGTAATAAACGGCAGGGCTCACATGTTGAACTACTAAGGCAGCAATTATTTTAAGAGTATCAGTCATCTGTGCTCCCAATTTAATCAAATCTGTTTATATAGAATTTTTAGACGGTATTTGAAACAACCACATAACCTCTCTGTGAAAAGGTGTTTTGAGTTGTATGTCAAAAATTGAAGAGAAATTAGAAAGACAACTTACAATTTTAAAAGACCAATGATGACAGATGGGAACTTGCTTTTATTTTATTTGTGAGCAACTGTTGTTTTGTAAGGCTTGCTTTTTTTTTGAAAGCAAGAGAGAAGGTACGGCATCTAAACTAGAAAAATAACCCAGACTGTTTCTGCATTAAATTTGCAAAGGCTAAAAGAGGTGAGAAAATGAGCAATTATATAGTTTTGGTGACCTCTATGAGAGCACCAAGAAGTGAATTCTTGGTCATGTTCATAAGAAAAAGGCAAATATAATGAAAAGAGAAAAACGATGAAACCTTGTTGTTGGCTTTAACTTACAATTTTACCTTAGAAGCCAAATATGTAGTCTGAAAGGCCTTTACCTCTGACTTTTTCAGTTTTCAATGAAGATTTCATTATCTTGGTCCTTGAGATGCTAGTGGCTCCCTGCTGAGATGAAACCAGAGGGGCCCTCATCTCTGGAGCTTCCCCTTCCTTAATTCTATAAAATTCATTTAGAGCCATCTTTCCTGACATTTGTACATAAAGCAATATAAAACATTACAATATAAATTACATCTGAGGGATTCATCTGAAATTCTATTTCACCGTTTGATAATTAAAAGTTGAAAAGCTCTCTGTAGCTTTACAGCACTCTCTAACAAGAATAAATGTTCTTGATAAGGCATCCTCCTCCCAAACAGTGGAAACCATTGGCACATGGTGCAGAAAAGAGTTTAATGAGTAATAAATCCTGCCCTCTGGGATGTGACTCTGTGGTTGAAGCTCTTATTGAGGTGCTGTTGCATATTCAGAGTTCCCAAATTACCTACCCATTTACAAGTGTGCGAATTTAGCATGAGTGCCTGCATTTTCATAAAATGGGGATGCACAGTAGTACCCACTACACAGGGTTCTTGTAAGGATTAAATGAGTCAACATAAATAAAATGCTCAGAACAGAGCCTGGCGAACAGAAAACACTACATGTGTCGTCTCTTGTTATACTTGCTATTGTTTTTGTGTTGTTATTCAGAAGAACCTCTTTGCTTCACATGAATGAGAAATTCTTTGGAGAAGAGGCCTTTCTAGGAGGACAAAAATGATGGTAGCTACAAATTGTTCTTCAATACTTTTTGAAACTTAGGCATTTCTAGAATGCCACAACACTAATTTTCAGGAGCCTAAAAACCACAGAATGGTAGGGAGAGGGAGCAGTGTTCTAAAACATCTGGATTGTAGGCAACACTGTGTGGGTGGAGAAGAGCTACGTGGGGTAGTTTCAGGAGTCCTAGGAAAGGCTCTTGCCCCAATATTGATCTCCTCTAACCCTGACTCGTGCTGGAAGTCACCCACATGCAAACACTCCCTCCTAGTGAAAGCATCGCCCCTATTCAAATGCATGTACTTGGAGAACAAACATATTAAGTCACTGTTTCCTACAGACATTGGAGCGTAAACGAAGCCATCCGAACTTTTCCAATTTCACTGTAACAGCCACCTGAGAAGAGGAGATGATGATGGCGGCAAGAAAAATGAGAGTGATCTATAGGACAGCCAGACTACTATCAGTTTGTGAGGCAGGCTGGGAATAATGTGTGATTAATAATTCTAATTCGAGTTTTTTATATAAAAATCAAGACAGACTTGAAGTAATATCCATAATTATGCCATTCATGCATTCTGGTATTTTTTGGGTGGAGCAGGACAGAAAAGAGTGAGCTTAAAACTGGGATACTGGGAATTACCATACTCTACTGCGTATTATATTTAAGCGACAGCCTTCATGAGCGGGAGTCACACATATACCATTGGCAGGAGAGCTCTTCCCTTCCATAAAAATCTTTACAAACCTTCCCTAAGCCACTCACGATAAAAGCACACAATCAACACACAATATAAGCAAAAAGAATGTGCTTGTTCTGCAAATGCAGCTTCCAGATAAGTCCTGAAGCCCCCCTTCCCATGGGTCTACCCCCACGCACTTCCTGTATTAAAAATCTGGAACCACCAATGGCTTTGCACCTGCAGGTCCTCTGTCTGGAATGATCCTCTCCAGATTCCAGAATGGCTGGCCCCTTCTCATTGCTTAGGTCTCAGCTCATCTCCCACTGCCTCAATGAGCTTTTTACCCAACCACTCTGCAGAAAGTGGCTCCCATCTTCAGTTGCGTAGCTGTGGAGCTGTCCTTCTTCCACTTATTGCTAACTGCAATGAACCTATTTCATTTTTGTCTGTTTGCCATCTGCCTCCCTTGCCCAAAAGGAATCTCAGGGAAAGAAAGGACCTTGTTTCTCTCCTAACACGTAGTAGGTGCTCAATGCCTATTTGTGGAGTGAAATAAAATTACAACCATGAAAGAATAATTGTAACATGAATACTTACCACTACTAAAAGAAATTGCAAACCTCTTGAATGACTTGGGGAAGTGACCAAGGGGACCTAGGGTGGACAGTGCACAAGGGAAGAAGCAAGTACCCCAAAAGGAACAAAGAGAAATGGAACAGAGGACTGACTGGAGGGCAGAACAGTAGATGGGGATGATACTTGGCAAAGATAACCTGTAGCTCACAAGTTTGCCTGCATCACATGATAACTAGAGCACTTCCTCTTGCTGGTTTTCCATTTAGAGAAACAAAGAGGGCAATTATCTGCAGAGCCTAAAATATAATTCAGATCTCCTCATGTTCATTTCTGAGGCTGCTCCAGGCCTCTCTGGCAGTCGTTCTGGAGGGCTGACTTGGTCATTTTCACACAGCTATGGAACATTCTATGGTCAGGGAAGTGTACCCTACAGAAGGATGGATTTCTGTCACACCCCTGCTTGTTCTCTCAGTATCCTCCAGTAAGTCTCACATAGCTGAGAATCTGCTGAATGAGGAGAAGTAGGAATCTTGAGTCCCCGGCTCACAAAACAGCCAATTAATTCACTTTTTAAAATGAAATACTGTGTGATAGGAAGGCTGGGGATTTAAAGCTGACAGGGGTCAGGTTAACCTTTGGTGGGGGAGTTCACTCTACTGATTACCACACTGCTTAAGTGTTCAGTAATAAAACTTAATTCCTCCAGATTGATTTTCCACTCACTATCATCACCAAATCATTGCTGCTCCACCGAGGACACTCTCTTGGCGTTCAAATGCTGTGTTGTGAAATCTGAAGAGCGATTCCAAGGAGCAAGATGGGAGGGGGTATGAAACAGGAATGGAGGGGTTCAGGGATGGCTCTTGTCGGTTGAATATTGGCGTTGTTTTTCTCACCCAAATCCTAATCTAATTCCCTCTAACAATTATTTCTAGCTGTAGACAGGCAATCTGAGAGCACTTTCCTGGAGAAACTTTATGAACCATCCGAGAGAAAAGAACCTCTGTTCCTAAGTGACAGGTATCTGAATTCTCAAGCTTGATGGCTGATAAAATGAGGTGTCTGTTCCCATCTGGAGCTGGGTCATCACTTTCTAGTGACCTAGTGATAGTTTTCTCCAGCACCTGTGATGTCTCATGACCCAAATGCCCTGAGAGGTTGCGAAGGGAGCAGGTGATAAAAATGTAGTCTCTAAGTAATCTGTTGTGTTCTTGTTTTACAAATCTCTGTGTTTTATAAATCTACCCGGTGTCTTCGCCTACTGTCGGAACCTCTCTCAGAGCACCTACATTTTTGTACCATGAATCTTAATTATTTTATACATTACATCATTATCCTAAAATAAACACTCCTTGAGGGTGGGAACCAAGCCTGCCATCCTCAGTAGTTTCTCCCAGTAGTCAAGCCCTTAATAAGTTTTATTGAAATGAGTTGAATACATAAAATGTCTACCACAACAATTTCTGTGTTTGTGTAGCTCAAAAGCGCTAGACTCTCACTGCATGCTGGCACCTTAACAAACCTGTTATTCACATCTCTGAATCCTAGAGATAAGAAAGGCTCAACATAGAATCATAATGCAGGAAATTGTTAAATCAGAATCAAATCCCAGTTCCTGGGCAATGCAGCCAGACACGAGACACAGAAACTTCTCCGAATCTTGAATGTTACAATAGCAATGCTTTGCTTTTGGATGGCAGTAACACTTTGGCAACTATTTTCTCATCTGATCTTCACAATAGCACACAAGAGAGGAAGGGCAGATATAATTATCTCCATTTTGAAGATAATACATTGAGGCATAATATAGATATGTGACTTGCTTCAGTTCCATAGCAGACACCAGAGCAGAAAGCTGGCAACCAGTGGCACCCAGGCTTCTAGACAACTAGTTCATTCTTTTCCCACTAGACTACACCATGACATTTTTCATACTTTCATGTGCATACAAATTGCCCAAGGATCTCGTTAATACACACATTCTGATTCAGTATGTCAGAGTTGGTACCTGAAATTCTGTATTTCTAACAAACTGGGATGTATTTCTACTGTTGTTAGAGCTATATTTCTAACAACACGGAGATGTTGCTGCCGCTGGTCTCCAGACCATAATTTGAGTAGTGAGGTTCTAGAGGGCAATAACCATGCTAATCCATCTTTATATCTTTACTGCTTGGCACAGAGGAGGTACTCAATAAACAATTGGCAGTGAAATAATGAATACCAACCATGCTTGACCCACTTTTGCTATCTCTAGTGCCCAACAAATAGCAAAACACTCAGGAAATAAGTAGTGAAGTAATGAATTAATTGAGCAGTCCATGAAACAAAGAAAGCACTGACTGTGCAGAAATCCACGTGATCATACTCAATGGAAAAACAAAGGGCTTCCAGAGCCGAAGTGTCCTTGGGACACACCGCTGAGTTCATCCTGTGCTAGCTATTGAGTTCATAATAACACATTTTGCTTATGTGATTGCATCCATCAGAATATATTTTTGACCCTGCAAGTAATCTGAAGACTTTTTTTCCAAGTCTTCTTTGTGCTTTGAAGACATTGTCTCCCTAATGCTTCCTGCTAAGGCTCAGTGAAGCAAAGCAATTTCAGCATTCTCTTTTGGCTCTGGAAAAGACGTCTGAGTTGCCCCCATCTCTCCGGCAGGCCCAAAATTAGAGCCTGGGCTTTCTGCCTCTCAGTTCAGATCTTGACACTTGGCTGAGTCTCAAGGAGGTTTTTATACACCAACTCCTTTATCTGCACAACGTTCTGTGTGGTGAACAGGTGGTTGCACTTCAAACGAAATATTTAATTGTTCTGAACTGAGTTATGAAATAAAGGCCTTTATTAAGAGTAAGGGATGAATACAATGGAGCTTAAATAAAATTCTCTGAACACTCAGTAAGACAGAACAATAAAACCCACATTCAATCATTTTCTAGGAGCCCCATCTCTCAAGGTCTAGGGCACAAGACACTCTGGCACTTTGAATCTGTCTCAGGAAAGCAGGAAAGCACTTGCCATTTATAAAGTAACCCCTGAATGGTGCTAACTTCACACACTCCTAGCAGCAATTATAATTTTTTAGGAACTGGGCTAGAGGGGAGAAAACAACAACCAGCATAGAGAGGGATGGACCGTCATCCCCTTCTTTACAGAGGGACATGGCCCACTACACTCTTCCTCTCACTGGCCTGGAGCCACTTGACTCTCACCTGAGGAACAGATTAGCCCCATTATCTAAGACATTTCCAAATGTTAAGCAAGAAAGACATTTTGGAACTGAGAATCAAAAACTCCTCAATTATAAAGACAAAGAAAAAAATGCTTCACCCAGGAGCAGAGCTGGTTTGTTGTGCAGCTACCTCAAACCATGTAATCAGGACTCATCTTCCCAACATCTCTCAGCTCCGTGTTCCTCCGGGTTGACTTCACTATGAGGAAAGTGTCCCATTGGGGTGGTAAGATGGCCTCCAACCCCTTGGACCTGCATTGTACTAGCTCAGCAGCCCCAGTGGAAGAAAGTGCCTCTTTTTCTAGTAGCTCGCATGAAAATCCCAGGAGTCACTTTAATTACATTAGCTTAGTCCATTTGCCCCAAGGCTAACCCATCACCATCTCCAGAGAGTATGGTTCTATTTAGTCAGGCCTGGTTGGGTGCCCCTTCTTGGGCTGGAGAGTAGAGCCCCACTGAAGCAGAGCAACCAAGAATTTGGAAGGACTATATCCCCAGAGGAAACATGGGGTGTGCTTACTAAAACTAGAAGGAAGGGATGGTGAGTAAGCAAGCAAGAGAGGTCTAATACTAAGTCAGATTTTACATTTTGTCTGAATTCTGACAGCTAGGTTTCTCCTTGGTTCCAAAACCCAGTCCCTGACTTGAACACCATTTCTATTAACTGGCTACCTATCTAGGTCCTGCATTGGTAACCTGCCTGAAAATAGTAGTAACAATAGCTAGTAATGTTTATTAGATACTTACTTTGTGCCAGATTTTGGGCTAAATGCATTATATATTTTCTAATTTTATCATCACGAACACCTGAAAAGATGTGTTTTATCATAAGTCCATGTTTAGTTGAACCAGCTGGGTCTCAGAGTTAAGTAGCTTTTCCAAGGTAATGCAACAGTTATGGGAGAACCAGGATAGAAAGTTCTGTTTGATTTCAGAGTCTAAGCAATTAATCGCTATGCTGTTTTACCTGGCAACATTTTCATGGATGTGTCTACAATTAATGCTGGCCTGTTTTATGGTAAACATCTTTGGACTTTCATTTCCTCACTCATAAAATGAGAAGATGATACCAGCCCCAATCTGCCTATCCCATCTCTCAGGGCTATTGTGAGGATTAAATGAGGTGATGTGTAGCATTGTGATTATGTTATTTGTTACATAATCAAGTAAAATTGCAGCTACAGATACGGGAATAAATTTGGATATAGAAACGCGTACACCATACCAGTTCTCATAGTCACTCACTCCTAACTCTGCCAAGAACACACACTCTTTTCAGCCACTTCCTTGATCCTCTCAGACGTTCTGGGACTTGGTGTACTTTATTCCCCTAAAAGGTGGAGCTTCCCTGTATGCCCCACATCTGTCTTGGTGTCTGGCCACCTCCTACAGATCCTTCATTCTCAGCTTTTTACAGTTCATCTCTGCAAGTCTGCTGGCCACCCCAGAAGGACATCTTGCCATTCGCTGTGTCACCATTCCCCACTTGATGCCCATGACACGTGGTAACCTTATGCCATTGCTCCTGCTTGTTTTATCTTTCCGGCAGTTACACCCATAGGACTAGAAATAAACCCTCAGCTCTGTCATCCAGAATGAGCAAGTGACAGAATGCACAGTGTTAGACTACAATTTCTACCTATTTGATGGTTTTTTTAAAAAAAAAACTAATGTTGCTGGATTCCTATAAAATTCAAAGGAGTGGAAAGAATTTGGACAAGTCTCAGCATCTCTCTCTGGGGCCCATCCCAAACATCAATAGCAGCCACATCTTCTGTAATCTTCTTAGGGAGGGTTTTTTAACCAACATATTTTTATTCTAATAATTTTACCAGGTATACGTACCTAACAAGGTATAATGGGATTTTTAAAAACTCAGAAATTCTTCTTTATGTGAACAAAATGCTTTGTATTTCAGTTTAGTTTTGCAAAACAGAGAGAGCTTGGAAAAGTCAATAAAGAAAGGGTAATTCTAAGCATCTTAATCACTAAAAATGCTGAGCTGGCTCTTCTGTGAAGCAGTTTCCTGACTGGTATCCACGTGGTAACTCCTCTTAGATCATACCCTCAAAAGAATGTCTTTGAATTCTCAGTGTTTGCCCTTAACAGCACTAAGGCTCTTTGTTAAAGACTTTTTACCTCGGTAGATGAAGTTGAAAGCATGTGAGACTGGTGAGATAGAATTTTTCAACCTAATAACAGTGTGTCTTCAGCAAACGTAAATACAGATGTTGTAGCTTAAATGGGTGTTTCAAAATTGTCAGATAAGGGGCCATTCATTAAACACAAGTGAACAAACAACTCTCCAGCCAAAATATACTCAGGGATCTTGGGGGTTTATAAAATCTGGTTAATTTCTTCTGTTGTTTTTTTCCTATTTGCAGTGGATGGATTTAAAAGGTGAATGTAGCACTTCTTCCTGACCTCAGTGATGATGGATGTGATGGATATCTTGGAAGATTTTCAGGGGCTAGAAGTTAAAGACATTGTCCCTACTGTTCATTAGTGTCTTTCTCTTAATCAAGCTCCTTAGCCTCCTGAGCCTCAATCTTCTAATTTATAAAATGGAGAATATTTTTTACCTCTAGAGGACAGCTGTTGCCTGCCCATCGTTACTCCCTCCTTTTTCTGATGAGGACAATTCAATTTTCTCTGGCGAGCCATTCCTTCCCATTCTAATGAAATTTACATGGGGCTATCCCCACACACCCTTTCTTCAAGGTTATGTGTATGACACAGGCCCAGTCAATCAGTGTTCAGTCCCTCTGGCCACTGTGATTGGTTCAGGTATAGGCAAATGCAAATCAACCTAGCAAAACTCAACTTCAGGACTTTTACTGGAACCATCAGTCAAGACGCTTTTTCTATGGAATATCCACCTTAAGAGAAGAAAGCTAGAGCCATGGGATGTTACCTCGTGGAGAAGACCTACCAGAGAACAAAAGTGACACAGAAGAAAGAAAATTACCAAATAAAATGGTGACACCAAAACCAAGAAAGTAGGTTTGTTAAATCCTCAAATAGCCAACAGTCAGTCCCCAGATAGGATCGTATACAATAGATGCTCAATAATGATTTGTTAGAGGAGTTGATAAAGACATTTTAGATCTTGTGCTGCTCAATTCTTAGAAATGTTGCTCAGCATCCTAAGAATTGGTTTATCTTCTTGTAGAGTGGAGCCAGCAGGACCAAAGTTCAAGCTCCATCCTTATCCACCCAACTTCAAGGATTCCCGGCAACTTTTGGAATCCTCTATCACGAAGAAGCTGCATGAGTGAGGCAGGCTACATACTTGGTCTTCACCTTGGCTTCATCATATGTGAAGAGGGGTAGTGGTGGTTTTCTAAACTTTTTCTTAGGAGAGTTGTAAGGATCTAATGAGACAATGAAGGGAGAGATTATTCTCCATTCTTCAGTTCAGGTTGGTCACTGAGGGTATCCACTCTGAACATTGTTCACTCCCTTGCTAAAATAGCACCAGCAATTCACTCTTTGGAGCCATTTCTGGAAAGAGTTTCTGTACAAATAAAATTGGAAACGTCTGAATACGTCATATTAGCCCTGCTGTGGCCATTGTTACATATCACTCTAAACACCATGCTGCTTATTCTTGTCATCTGGGAGCATTTGATTTCAACTTACTCTTTTAAATATTGGCTTCCTCTATAGATTTCCCGTCCAGCAGTCCTTGTGCAGGCAAAACTTCCATTAACTTTAATAAAAGTTTTAAACGTGAAATATTGTCAAAAGGTGGCTGATATTTTATTCATACTGCTGATGATTGTTTTAAATGTTTTAATTGTTCTGCTGGTGCTCCAAGGCTGATTAAGGGAGAAACGTAGTTTTACTCATCAAAATAAAATATTATACAAATATAAAAATGATGCTGACAAATATTAAACAATAAACTCCCCTGGAACTTTTTCCCTACAAAACTGGGGACCCTATCCATCACTAATTATATATTTCATATATTTATATATATGTGGTTAATAACAGAACAGTAAAGGTGATGAGAGTGAAGGAGAAGTCATTTAAATTGACTTGGTTTTGCTGCACTTACTATGACTTTTAATACTTTTCCATAAAAGCAAAATAAAAATAATTATCCCAACCCTAAATCACTCTTTGCATTGCACTTGATTTTGTAACGACTTATCCCATAGATTTTTTAGTGTTAGTTATTCCTGTTTTTTAGCTGAGCAGATTTGGAGGACTTGGGCTTATGGCTCAAATATCCAATCTAAATTTGGTTCTCTGATAGCAATGGATGGATGACTCACCTCTCATAGGAACAATGAAACTTGGATCGTTGTGTCAATCACAAATAGTAGACTGGATGCCTGGCCCCAAATAACAAAACTCTGCACCAAGAGATGGTATGGTCTCCTTCCCTTCAATAACAATCCTTGGTTCTAGCTAGTATAAGAATTTCATCTTCAATAATTGATCGCTGTGACAGAAAATCTGTTGTTGGAAAAGCATGTTTAAGATTATATTATTCAATCATTCTCATCTCAGAGACGCTTTCCATCTGTTCCTCAAATCCAATGCACATTGCAAGGCACAGGTCCATTCATGCAACTGATTGCCATTATTTTTTAAATTCACTTTATCAAAAAAGAGCAAAGGCAAACTTTCCTCTGAGTGCTTCATGGCCTATATTATATACTTTGATATTAAATTAAATGCAGAGTCAATGTGACATCTGCTTTGGTATAGTGCAAAATGGTTTCAAGCTCATCTTAACAAGGGTGATGTTCTGGCAAAGGTACCCTGTCAATATAAAGCTGTTTGCTTTGCACGGTGGAAGTGAACAAAGAAAGATTCTTAGTACAAGAAAGTCAATCAGCAGCCATGTGAGAAAGTCTTAGGATGTTCTGCTCACTCTGTTTCTGTCACCTAGAGATTTATCAAAGAAGGTGCCATCAAAAATTGTATCACGTGAGCCAAGTGGCATTTTCCTCCAAAGAAAATACAGATGACTAAGTGTTATGCAGATAAAATGCTTTTTTCTTCAATAAAGCATTTGGGGGTCATGCATGGCTGGAAAGAATATCCCGTGGGCGTCATTGTAGAGGTGATAGGTGTGTCATAAGCCACCTGGTTTCTGACAGAGACAATGCCAGATCATTCTGCCATGGTGCAGGCAAGATGTAATCATTCTGAAACCATTGCATGGTTGAGTTCCATTTTTAGATGCATTTGCTAATTACAGTCAAATGGGCTGAAGATTGCAAGTGGAAAGTCAAATAGTCTAATTAGATGGGGAAGTAGCACAGACTATGGGAATAAACACTGGACCAAGAGTTAGCCAATCCAAGTTCTGGGTCCTGGACTACTGCTAACGACTCTCACCTTAAGCAACTCATTTGACCTCTGCATTCTTATTTATAAAAGGAGCTTGCTCAAATGCCCCCTGAAATCCCTTCTAACTCCAGCATTCTCTGGAGCAATAAGCAGAATCCAATTTATCCCTAGATCTTAGTAAAAGAAACTCAATAATTTAGAACTACATTGCCTAATACAGTAGTCTCATTTGGATATTTAAATTACATCTAAATTAATTAAAACTAAATGAAAATGAAAATCCAGTTCCTCAGTCATACTAGCCACACATCAAGTGTTCAATAGCCATGTGTGAATAGTGGCTACTGTATTAAATAGTGCAGATTATAAAACATTTCCATCTTTGCAGAAATCACTGATTTATAGACTATTTTTCACCCCCTAGAGCCTGGTGGCGTTCTATAAAATTTGTGGAATGAATAAATGAGAGAATGAGAGATGAATAAAGTCAATACCGATGCCAGCCTAACAAAGAGCTACCACTGACAAAATACCCAAAAAGTGATGATGTGCAATGAGAAAGAAAAGAAATCTCTTTTCTAATATTCTTGGTGAAGGTACACCTAAACTGTCATGTATAGTTCTGCTCTTTGCAGTTTAAGAGCAGTAAGCTGGAAATAGAGAACAAATAGAGACAAGCATCTGTGATGGTTAATTTTACGTGTCAACTCGGGTAGGCTATAGTACCCAGTTATTTAGTCAAATGCTAACCTAGGTGTTGCTGTGAAGTCATTTGGCAGATGCGTTTAACATCTACAATCAGTTAACATTGAGTAAAGGAGATTACACGCAATAATGTGGATAGGTCTTATGCAATCAGTTGAAATGTCTTAAGAGCAAAGAGAGATTTTTCCAGAGAAGAAGAAATTCTGCCTCAAAACTACAACATAGAAATCCTGCTTGAATCTCCAGGCTGTTGTCCTGCCCTGCAGATTTCAGATTTGCCAGCCCCCACAATCGTATGAACTACTTTCTTGAAGCAAAGCATACATATATATTCTTTATATAGATATGATTATTTAATATTTAACCCACTTCCTGGTACCAAAATCTATATCAGAGGCTGATGATATTGTTCAGGGATTCTATTTATAATAATTTTGGTAAAATTTATAGAAGGCCCATCCACTTGGCATTCTATAAACTAGTGACTCTCACAAGATCCCTTACATTTTTGCTGTGAAGCTTTCTTCAAGACACTCCAAAAGATACCTCAGGGCCACCAGGTCCTCTTTCTTTTTTGATTGACCTTTCCTAGCCTTAAGATGGGAGGTCCTACCTCTCTGTCTCCTATGATGTCAATAAACTATTTTTTATTTAAATGAAATATATATTTCTTATTGAGGAAAGCAGTTTGAGGCTGGAAAGCTTGGGTTCTAGAGTGAGACATTGTGTGATATTTGTCAAGTTACTTAACCACTCAAAGCCTCCTTTTAAAAGGAGGAAAGATAACATTTTAGCTGAGACATGAGAGCTGAATAATAAGAAGGAGCCAGTCATTCAAAGATCTTGAGGGGGTGGGAAAAGAGGTGAGCAAAGACTAATATAGACAAAAAAAACCCCAGCAGATGCAAAGACCCTCAGAAGAGAACAAAGACTTTTAAAAAAAGAAAAAGAAAATGCTTTGGCTGGAGGCAGCCCATACCTGAAAGTTTATAGGGAAAGATACTTATCTTATAGTTTATATTAAGCTGCGCCTGCTTCTAGCACAGTGACTTAATTTGCTGATAAATTGATTCTCTCTACTAGAACTATATCCCCACGTATAACCTATTTTCTGAGATTCTTAACCATATGCAATCATTTTCCACTAAATCTCTGTGTACCCAAGTCATTTCACTTCTCCCTTGGTATCTCTGGTTTCTAGCATTGTAATAGGAGACTATTATGACGTCTCTCAAAAGCATTATACATTTTCACCTTATTCCCTAGAAGCCAATTATCCTTCCCATTCATTGCTCTGCTCAGAACTTCCTCCAATCTGTCTCTATGCTGTTGAGCTAACAAAATGGAGCAGCCTTTTTTCTAAGAACGGTATTACCGAAGACCAGAGGGACAATCTCTCCAACAGACCGTGACTTGGTGTTTTTTTGTGCCCCATCCCCAACGGTCTGTTTATTTTCTGTTCCTGGATCCTATTGCAAACACAAATGTGCTTTTCTGCCCATGACTCCTGTGCCATTCTTGCAGCCAACTTTCCACTTGCTCACTTAGTGTCTGTTTCAGATATCTTCTCCCCAGGTGGTGGCATACTTTATGAATTGAATCTCAACTTCAGTTCTGCCCATACTTTGTCATTTTATGTCTGGAGGCATTTGTCTATTATTTCTGTATTCAGCAGTGTCTTAGAGAATCCAGCCAACTGTGAGCACCTAATCCTAAATGAATAGAATCAGAAATTCCTAACTGTGATGTTCCCAGGGCAAAAAACCACTAGAAGAGCTGCTTTTCCTGAAATGAGGTGGATGCCACAGGGAGAACATATTGAGAACAGAGCTCCAGGTGCCTTGGCCTATGAGCCTAGAGGCCTGGGTTTGAGTTGTATCTCACGCTACAATCTCTATGGCCTTGGGTCAGCCATTTTCCCTCTCTAGTGCTCATTCATCTTCTGTAAAACAAAGACTAGAGCTATTAGCAGTTTCCAAACATTATTTTAGCACTGGAAGATTTTTTTTAAACACGTTTATTATAACTCCAGTTTAATTCAGTAGACTAAAATGGCACTGTTTGAATTTGGAGTTGAGACTGCTCAGTCCATCTATCTACTCATCCTCTTGATTGTCCTCTATGGATCCCACCAATACTCAAAATACAATTTATAAACCCTTGGACTGGATGATTCTGTGGGTCCCTTTACATTCTCTGGGTCTATAAGTAATAGGTTATAACTGGGGAAAAGAAATGTGCAGAAATGAATATGAGGGGGAGCTAAGAGATAAAGGATAGACGAGGCAAGCTAGTATTAGTTTGAGATCTATTATGGCCAGGCATTGATAAGATCAAGAGGTGGCCACAAGCCTTCACTAATAAAAGGAGATTCACATGGATTCTGAACAGAAGTTTATACTATTTACATGTATCTATACTGACTGACAACCCAAACATCTATGACATGAAACCAAAATTATATCTCAGATATAATTGAGCATCCACATCTTTTCTTCTTTGATTACAGTATGCCACCCACTCTTCCCCACAAGTGCATTACTGAGCATTCAATGTCCATGTAGCATATTAAGTAGCAGTTTATCCCTAACACAGATTTGGGTCAAGGAAGAAGCCATGTTCTTTCACAAGAATCTGGTTCCATATGAAGACAAAAGTTAAAGTAGGACAAAAGTGTTCATACTCTTTTGGAGCTTTTGTGTAGAGTGTTTTTTAACACTTCTATTCTTGCACCAGGGGCAGGACAAAAAGAGGTGGGTCTGCTGGATTGTCCTGGTTGATCAGGATGCACTTTCATGACCTTATGTACAATAAAACTATTGAAATACCTGGAGAAAACTTCATCCCACAAAGCGTGTGTTCACAGAAAAGTGAGACCATCTTCAGCTTAAATTATTCTTTCTCAGAGAAGCCTTCATTAGGCAGATTTTGAATCAGGTCTCCCCATTTTTCGCTCTTTTGTACCCTGTTACTTAGCTTCACAGAACTTATGGAAATTTTTAATTGTGTGCTCATTTCTTTAATAACCCTTCCTCTTCCAGATTGCACGTTCCATGAAGGAAAGAATGGAGCCTACTTTATTGCCTTATTTTCTTTACTTCTCTGCCTCCGCACTAGAACGTGAGTTCCTTAAAAAGATGGGCCAGGTAATTTTTCTTAGCATCCCCAGCACCTGGTGGCACTAGTAAAGCAAAGAAGCCAGATGACCCAGGACTCCATGGTTTTGTGTATGGGAGGGAGGTGGGGGGAGGTCCAGGCTTCAAGGACAAGTAGAATGTGAGTTAAAGTATTGCTAAGAAAAATCTGTCCATGCTTACGTGACAATATTTTATTCCCTCACTCTTTGTTATATTTCTGCCTTTAGTCTCCACTCTCACTGCTCCCTTAGAGTAATATCCTTTCTCTCATAATGATGTTGCTAATAAAGATGAGCTTTTAAACTAATATTTATTTATTGCTTATTAATAAGTATTTATTTATATCTATTTTTCAAATACTAGGTGCCAAATACTATTCTAAGCATTTTACGTCTTTAATTTAACAACTTATATGTCTGCTTCCTGGAGGCTGGAACTGTGTCAGAGACTGGTTTGCAGAAATCTGGAAGAAGCGATTTCTTTTACCTGAATGTTAGATGAATCACGAGTCAGAGGCAGACCCATGGTGTCAGAAGCATTCAGTTGCCCCAAGGCTAGGTGGAACCAATTTCAAGCAAGACAGAATTGTGGGATGTGGGATGGCACGGCAAGTAGGCTTCATTCCTCATTGCAACTCTAATCATTTGGAAGCAATAACCTGGACATTTGGTAAGAATTACTCATCTAAGCTCAGCAAGAACAGGTGATTAGCAATGTCTGCCACAGGTGTGAATGAAGAGCATCAGTGGTCTCCTCATGTATTCAAGCAATCTAGCACTCTGCAGAGCAGGTGAGTTCTTCCCAGCCACACCCACAGAAAAGGGCAAAATTCAAACCCCCTCAGTGCATAAGAGAGACCATAACATCATAACTGCATTTTCTCCTTTCCAGAATCCCTGACCACAACTATGACCACAGGAGCTGGGATAAGAAAAAGAGATGACAAAAGGATGAGCCCAAAAATGTGCAAGGAAAGAATTAAGAAAGAAAACATCTTAGTATTTCAATTCATCACACCCTTAGGAAAAATTTCCCTGAACTCTTTTCTGCCAACTAGATCTGACCTCCTGTTGTATGATACTACAGGTTTTTATACATTTACTTCATAGTACTAAGCACAGCTTATAATTATTTAAATTTATGATCAGTTGAAAATCTTATGTGCCTCCCACTAGACAATGAGCTGAGCCCCACAAAGGCTGAAGCTCTATTTTGTATCATTCACATCCAGTATCCACTTCACTGCCTAGCAAGCAGAAGGCCCTCAATAAATATCGAATATGTGACTAAATGAATGAATGAAGCAATAGAATTTGGAAAGGCTTATTGAGAGGTTCTGATTATCTCACTACCCCGTGGGACATCATTTCTAGCGTTGTCGTCGTCGTTTTTTAGTTCACTTTGTGATTAACTCAGTTTGAGATGAGGAGAGCAGAATGAATGCCAAGTTCGTTTATGTCAAGCAAGTACCATTCTAAGAAAAAATAAGAGCATTTTTCTAACAATAAATCTTGTCCTCAAGAAAGTTTTAGTTTCTAGTGTTACTAAAAGTTATTATAATAGGACAAAACAGTTGAGCAAATAAAAAGTAGTTCCCCACTAGCAATGACCAATCTCTAAAGTGTATAAGCCGATATAAGTTCCTGCATCGATACAACAACTTTGGGTCATATGGGCCATTGAGGAGCAACAGGAGAGAAATACTCTACAAGAACCATGGCCAAACAGGACTTGATAAGAATAGGGGCACATTCAGCTTATTTGGTTAAAGAGTGAGATCCCATCTCGACTCCTTGAATTTTCTTTTGAAATAAGCCGCTGAAGTTGTGGGTCATGAAACTGTCAAGTCATGGTCTAAGAGGAGTCACAGATATGGTTGTCACCAGCTACTTTCATTCCAAGAGAAGGAAGATAGTTGGGCCGTGAGAGTGTCTTACCTCATAACCAAGGGAGGGAGATTAAGAGACAGAGGAGGTATCTACCAACCCCAGGGAAGCAGTCTCATCTTTTTTAAGAGCCTGGTATTAAGAGCTTAATTCTACCACCTCCTTATAAGGATAGGTTAGGGAGTACTGATCTGGGCTGATAACTACCCACTCCTTGATACTTTTAGCTAACACAGGAGACATCTCACAGATCTTCCAGTGGAATGCAAGTCAATACTATGAGCAGAGTAGAACACGGAATAAGCCAGACAGCCTATGAAAGACACTGATTATTCAAGTAAGTTGTCTCTCACATCAGACCCAAACAAGGAAACACAGCACAGACTCCACCAACACAAAATGGAGCCTTGCTCAAGGGAGTATCCATGAGGGCCTCACCTCAGTGTCTCTCAGGGGCATCATGAGGAGCCTCTCTAACTTGTGCCAGAGTCTCACCTTAAGGACACTTGTCTGTGCCTCCCAGGTCCAGCTTCTTACTTTCTACTTACAGTCTCAGCTCTCCTTCTGCAACTAATCTACTCTTTAGGTCTAGACTCTAGTAGGCACTCAGTAAATATTTGTTGAATGAATGAATATTGACATCTTTCTCTTAATCTGGGCCAGCTATGTAATTTGGGGTCCTGGTGCAAAAGGAAAACGTGGGGTCTCACTTTAAAAGCAGGGGGAAAAAAGTATTGTTAAAGGTACTAACATACAAAGCTTTCCATTTCTCCCATGTCTTCTCTCTCAACTTGTCTTGATGTCTGTTTATTTGCTGCTGAATTTATTTTCAGTAAAGAAAAAATTTGAATTTAAATGACTAGCGTGAATTTTACTGTCTTTATCATGCACTGACGATTTTAAATGCAAATATGAGTATTTAACTCAGATGCGGAATTACTGAAATTACATAATTTGTATTTCATATCTCATACAAGCATTTGTATTTTATTCTTACCAGAACAGTGGAAAACATTTCACGAAATTAATTCAACTGCTTTTATTTCACTTCTTGTAATAATTCTACCAGTACTGTCCACCTTAGGCTGTAGAAGATTAAGAATGAGTAAGGAAACTGAAAAGAAAAGGAGCAGTGGGTTGTCCTATATTTCCTTTATCTTCTTTGTTATCATTTTCAGTATAAGTGATTGGCTAATACAGGAAAGTAAATGAGCAAGAAAAGATATAATAGGATTCCTTGGTCTTTCAGGTTTCTTTGAATATCATTGCCCGTCCCTGAGAATCATAGGGAGGACCCTGTGAGCACTCACTTTAATGCTCTGTAATGTACACAATATATTAGCAATTGGATCAGCCCCAAAACTAGCACCAAAGTGTAGGTCAACTGAATTGTTTTCACATACCCCATAGAAATACTGTCATTTTATTACCTTATAAGATTAGTCTGTGTGGCTAGAGGTAAAGAGGAAAAAGACAATGATGGAAATACATAACAAGGTATCTCTGTGGTCAATTTTTATCCATCATATTTCTAGTCCCAATGGTTCTAAATTGATTAAGCACAAATACAGCTCCTGACCAGAGTCACTTTGTGGGGCTCTACAGGGTTCATTTCCCTTACCACCAAGATAATTCAATTCAACAAATATTTATTGAGTTTTACCATATGCTTGCTGTGACAATGCCAAGACCAGTTCTAAGGAGACGGGGCAGAAATGGAACCTGGCTGTAAATCAAGCTTTTCTCCCTGGGAACCACATGGATATTTAGTAAAATGAAATAAAAGTCTTCTGAAAAGTAAAAGGGAGATTCTGTACAGGAAACCAAGTCCCCATCTTCAATGTGTGCACAATTGCAGGCTTCCTCACCCTGAAACTGGCTTTGTCGGTACTCTTTCAAGATAAATTACAGCAAGAAAAGGGACCTAGGGGCATGTTAAGAGAGCTTTGGCTTTCTGTCTCTTAGACTTATTGAAGCCAGAGAGGTTAAATCAGGAGGAGCTGGCTAGAGATTCTGGAAGGACTGTTACAGTTTTACCTTGAGGGCAGGTGGTCAGGCTTTTGCTGTGATGAAGGGACTCTGCCAACCTAATTGCAAAAAAAGAAAAAAAGATGTTTTCAGATTAATTGTGAAGCTAATCTAACTTTTTTGTGTTCTGGGAGTGAAAAAAGGATTTGAGAAGAAATAGTTCATTCTTCCATTTATTCTAGAAATATTTTCTGAACACCTACTCTATATGTCAAGCATTGAGCTGAGTATTGCAACAAAACTACAAGACATTGGTTTTTCCCAGATGGTACCCCGGGTCTATTGGGAGAAAAATTTACATAAAAATTAAATATAAAACAGCGTGACAAATATATACAGCTAATTAAGAATGTCACAGGACATCTTAGGGACTGGCACAAAACCCATGCCCAGGCATTTAGTAGCTCCTAGCACAGAGTGGGTGCTTAATAAATACTTGGTGGTAGGGGCCAGCCCTGTGGCGCAGCGGTTAAGTTCGCACGTTCTGATTCTCGGTGGCCTGGGGTTCGCCAGTTCAGATCCCAGGTGCAGACATCACACCACTTGGCACGCCATGCTGTGGTAGGCATCCCACGTATAAAGTAGAGGAAGATGGGCACAATGTTGGCTCAGGGCCAGGCTTCCTCAGCAAAAAAGAGGAGGACTGGCAGTAGTTAGCTCAGGGCTAATCTTCCTCAAAAAAGAAAATAAGTAAACAAATAAATAAATAAATAAATATTTGGTGATAGGTGCCCATCAAGGGACGAATGAATAAAGAAGATATGGTATATATACATAATGGAATACTACTCGCCATGAGAAATGGTGAAATCCAGCCGTTTGTGACAACATGGATGGACCTTAAGGGTATTATGCTAAGTGAAATAAGTCAGAGGGAGAAAGTCAAATACCATATGATCTCACTCATAAGTAGAAGATAAAAACAATGGCAAACAAGCATGTAGCAACAGAGATTGGATTGGTGGTTACCATAGGGGAAGGGAGGGAGGGGCAAAAGTGGTGATTAGGCTCACATGTGAGGTGATGAACTATAATTAGTTTTTGGGTGGTGAACATGATGTAATCTACACAAAATTCAAAATATATTACGGTGTACACTTGAAAGCTATATAATGTTATAATCCAATGTTATTGCAATTAAAAAATTTTTTAAATAAATAAGAAAATAAATAAAATATTTGGTGAATGCATGAGTGGATAAGTGAAGACAAAGCTTCTCAAAGGAGTTAATGGTTAGTCTTTAAAAATGTTTTAGGAGTTATCAAGATTGTTCCAGGCAGAAAGAACAAGTGCAAAATCCCAGGTGCAAAAGACAGCAAGGCACGTCCAGGAAAGTCCAAAATGATGACTATGGCCAGACTGTGGGATGTGAGAAGGGGAGAGGTGAGAGCTGTGCCTGCAGAAGTGAGCAAGAGTCAGGTAAGGAGGAGCTTATACGTCATCTAGGATGACTGGACTTTAAACAAAGGACAGTGCAGAGCCCACGCAAGGTTGGAAGCAGGAAAGGAGTGTGATCAGATTATTTTTGGAAACTCACTCTGGCTGCAACATTGAGTATGGACTTTTAAAGCAGGATCCCAATATGGAAGGTCAGTGGCCCAAATGGTGCAAGTGGGATAGCTCTCCAATTCCTTCCCCCAACCCTCTGCCCAAGAACTAGAGTACTCTGGGGTTTTTTTTGCAATGGATCCCTAGCAGGAGCATTCATCTTCTCTAAGCGGGATTAAGCTTCCTGACCCCTGCTGGTCACTCACAGTTGTTATCTCCCAGGAAGATATGAAAGAGCTTCACAGGGGTAATCTTGGGGTCTCTGGGGTAGTCAGACAGTCAAGAACCAAGTATCACAGACCCATCCTTCCAACAGAAACTCGGTTTGGGAAATGGAGTGCCTGTATTTAATTCTCCATTTTTTTTTTACATCAACCGTGAGGAACATTCTCCAGGGGCCATGACTTGACTTAGTTCATGTGCAAGGAATAGAGAGCAGTTCCAGGCTCATAAGTTTATCCACCATCCCTTATGCAAAATCCTCAGACTTTCTTGCAGTTACTTTGTTCTTCTTGCTTGCCCAACAAATATCTTAATCTTCTTTCTTATGTATCCACAAGAATTTTTAAATTGTCTTTGATATCCTTGTACAGTTATCTTACAGAAGCTCCTTGTAACTAAGGGCGTACATTTGGAGATAGACACCCAAGTTCAATTCCTGGATTTACCACTTATTAGCTATATGACCTTGGGCAAAATAGTTCAATTCTCTGAGTCTCAGTTCTCCCATCTGTAAAATGGGCATAATAATAGTTCTTGTCTGCTAGGGTTGTCCTGAGAATTAGACAATCCATAAGAACCCTTTAGCACAGCTCCAGCCATATAAGAAGGGCTTAGTAAGGGAAAGGTGTTGTGCTGCTGGTGGTATTTGTCCAGATGGGCCACTCAGATTTTTCTCTGCATACATTCATCTGTCCCGTGACATTCTAAAGATAGTTTTAAAATAAGTTCCTTCAGGTTTGAACAAGTCTAATTGTGCTTCTCACGTTCAGAAACAACTTTCAATTCCATTTAATGTAGACATCAATAATGAAATCTCCAGAGGATGAGTGATTTCTATGAGTTTGTTACTCATTACAGAAAGAAGCGCGTATAATGGTAAGAAGAATTGATTAGTCAGTCAGAGACATATGGGTTTAAATCCTCACAATGCTGAATACTCTGAATAATACAGTGACCTTAAGAAATATAATTAACCTCTGGTTTCCCCATCTGTAAAAGAAGAGTTGTTGTGAGTGTTTAACAATAGAGTGTATGTAAACTTCTGGCTCATAGTAACTGCTCAATAAATAGAAGTTATAATTTTTTTAAAACTTACTGAAGAGCCAGGGGAAAAATGAAGATTTTGTAGCCTAAGCGATTTCTTTTCCTCTGTTATGTATATATTTGTTTCTGAAACAAGATGAATCCCCAAAACCTCATCAAAAGAAAGATTTGAACATAAAAATATATAAATCTCTTTGGGCTTGATATCACTTGTTTCACGTAGCTCACAGCCATTTTGTCTAATATGAACCTTTATAATGTCATCAGGAAGGAGTCAAACACCCTTAATCCAGTAATTCCTTGGCTATTATTTCACAAAGAGAGGAGTCAAAGTCAGTTTCACATGAGGATGCCCTCTTCACCGCTCCATGTAGCAAGATGTGCTTGATTTTAAGTGGCTCACCTAGAAGCCAGTTATAAGTTTCTGATGGTAAGACTGTACTGAAATCAGGGAATCTCTTTATGGACTTGAACTCCCCCATCTGCCCACTTTGGAGCAACCATTCATGCCTAGAGAAAGACTAGAATGAAGGTGTTTACAAAACACAAAAAGAACCAGAGGGTCAAAAGTTCCACCTGTGAAGATGGTGCTTCCTGAGAGTATAAGAACAGAATTTCTAGAGAAGGCAGCTTGGCTTGACCAAAGCTGTACAAGGGAAACTGTGGGGGGTAGTTAAGGGGTTAAGGAAGGCTGGTATCCCCTTGGAACACCTTAATAAAACTTCAAGTCCTTCCCTATTCTTTTATGTAACACAAGGGTCAAATTAGACACAAACTCATAATGCCCCACCTCTACTGCTCAGGAATTCAAGAATTCAGCCCTACTAGAAAACTTGGGGAAGACTTACATGGTCTCCTGCCACACCCAGGCAAATGGGCCACCAGAGTTCTCCTTGTGGATGACTCAGAAAGAAATTCTGACTGCCAGACTCCATAAGCATGAGGCATTAGGAGGTCAATTGCTCTATTCCTTTCCTTTTCTCCACTTGTCCCCCTAACCAAGAGATTTGGGAGAACCACACAGTGTAGAACAAAAAAGGAGAGCCCTGTATCCTTCATTGGCCTGAAGTAGTCTCATCTATTAAATAGATGCATCATGCTACTCTCAGAGAAAATTACAGCCAAAAATATTTTAAGTCTCAGAGCAGAATGGAGTATACAAAGGCTCTATTACTTAATCTCTGTGTTCTTGTCCTGGGAGTGGAAAAGCCCACAGGATCATCTTAAAAGTGGCCTGAAGATAGGGAATCAGGAGAAGCTGTCAGGAGCCCACCAGGAGGACCAAGGGAATGGATGACACTGTGAGGGTATTTGTTAGGCAAGATAGGTGAGGTTAAGCTGTGGTGGCAAATTAACCCCAAATCTCAGCAGCTTAATATAATGAAGGTTTATTTGTCACTCATGCCACATGTCCATTGCAGGTCTATAAGGGCTCTGATCCACTCACAGACCCAGATTAACTGAGGCCTTGCCATCTTGTATCTACATTGTCTGGAACACTTCTCAAAACAGCAGGAGAAAAGAGGTATCTTAGGTCGGGCTACCTGAGAAACAGATGGAGATGATATCTGTGCTGAAATGTTATTGGGGAGTAAACTCAGAATTTCTACAAGAAAGAGGGAAATTAGTTGGGCAAAGAAGAGTGTTGAACTACCATGCAGTAACAACAAAGGTCTTGGCCAATTCCACAGGGAGTTCTGGAGCTGGCATGGTTGCTTAGAGTTGTCTCACCTTAAGGCAAGGGGTCTGGGCCTTTATTACCCCACACCAATCCTCTCCGTTAGTTCAGTCTTGGACTCTATGTTATTCTAGTATGTCCTATTAGATGGCATTCAGTTCTCTTCAAATTGCCTACTTTCATACTTCACATCATGATGATAAACATCCTTCCCTGGACACCCACCAATTGCCTCTTATTGGGTCTTTCAGACTGGTTTCCCTAACTTGGTTGAATTTCTGGGACCTGAAACCCTGAAACCCTGCAACTCAGCCAAGACCACTAAACTGGGACAAAAAGAAACAGATAACTTCTCAACCTGAAAATTCTTTGAAAGTGCTTTTCCTGTGATCACCTATTTTTTTCTCTTTTAGTCACTTGAAAATTCTTTCTTACTATCCCTGTATATACACATTACTTTTCATCATTATGGTGTCATTACATACCTCATCTAGTCAGTGCCCTGTGCTTTAAGGACCTAGACCAATTACAATTAAAGCAGGGTATGGATCACTGCATATACGGCATTAGTCCTTGGATACTCAGTAGCTATTAACCTACTTTAATAATTGACTGAGACTATTGATTCTTAAATATAGCTATACGTTTCTATCTTAGTGGAACCAATTACAGTTTATAAGTCTGTTGAAGAATAACTGACTTCTCAAAGCTCAACTCACTCTGTCTCAGGGACTTGGGAGATAGTGAATGACAACTAAAAGACTTATGACCCCACGGATGCCTGGGGCTGAGCTGCTATTTGAGTCCAACTCAAACACACCATGAGTATTTCCACTGAAATAATACCTAGAGATGGAGAGAGAGTGTGTGAGGAGCAGAAAAAGCTACCGGAACAAGTGATCATTGTAAATGTGCTATTGTTGCCTGCTTAAACCAGACTTCACGAACAGGTAGTCAGCCATAGAAACAGTCTTGAGTTAGGTGCCAATCTTTAAAATTGGAAGATTTCCCTTAAAAATTTGTATTCCAAGTGTGAACTGAAAAGTCAGACCTGACGTTGCTGGGCCTTCCTTCCTTGTGGCAATAATTGATGGGGGCTGAGTAGTAGCTGCTCTTCTTTAAAGGGACAGGGAACTCACTTTCCAGTTCACCAGGGCACCACTATTCCCCATTGTTATGGACTGAATTATGTCCCCCCAAAATTCATATATTGAAGCCCTAACCCTCAATGCGACTGTATTTGGAGACAGGTCCTTTAAAGAGATAATTAAGGTTAAATAAGTTCATAAGTGTGGAGCCCTACTTCTATAGGAATGATGTCCTTCTAAGAAGAGGACGAGAGGTCTGCCTGTGGCCGAGTGGTTGAAGTTCCACATGCTCCACTTCAGTGGCCGGGTTTCGTGGGTTCAGATCCCAGGCGTGGACATACTCCACTCATCAGCCATGCTGTGGAGGCATCTCACATACAAAAAATAGAGGAGGATTGGCAACAGGTGTTAGCTTAGGGCAAATCTTTCTTACCAAAAAAGAAAAAAAAGAAGAAGAGGAAGAGATACCACGGATGCACACACACAAGCAAAGGCCATTTGCAAATCAAGGAGAGAGGCCTCAGGAGAAACCAAACCTGCTGACACCTTTATCTCGGACTTCCAGCCTCCAGAACTGTGAGAAATAAATTTCTGTCATTTAATCCACCCAGTCTGTGGGTTTTTGTTATGGAGCCCGAGCTAATACATCCATTGTGCCACCGCACCATCCATCACCACACCTACGCTTTAGAGATTTCCCCCCAACACCGATCAGGCCTCTCATTCCCTCTGTGGTTCTAGGAGGAATTTTGAGTCTGTCACACATGATATAATCACTTTGACCAACAGTAAAATGCAGATGATTCTACAGTTTAAAAAAACAGCAACTTTAGGATAAGATATTCAAGTAGGTATAATGAAACCAGGCTAAATATTTAGGTAAAAACAGTTTCTGCAAAGACAAATATTTCTCACACAAAACAGACCATTGTGAACAACATTTTAACAGAGTTTGTAAAATTGTATCAGATGTAAGTTTAAGAAGAATGTGGCAGTTAAGACCACTGATTTTGAAGCAAAAAGAGAAGGAAATTCTGAGTTCACATCTTGTCTGTGCCACCTTCCGATTATGTGCCCTTGACTTCCATTTCCTCAGCTTTACAACAAGGACAGAGATGCGGTGATGTGTCTATCTATACAAAACACTTAGCGCAGGGCCTGGGACAGAGAAGAGCAATGTAATTGGAGCTATTCATTGTGTTAGGATGTTTTCAGCTACAAATAACAGAAATTTTGACTGAGGATAGTCTAAATAATAAGGAATTGAATTGGCTCAATAACTGGAAATCTAAAATTGGGGTAGGTTGCAGGATTGACTTAATCCAGTAGCTCCAGCTGTCTCTGTTTCTGTGTAAATATCTTAATTTTGTCCCTTGCCACGTACCAAGTTCCTCCTCAGGCTGGCAGTTAAATGGCTGTCACAGCCATGGGCTCCACAATGTCCAGAAGGAAAGATATGTATTTTCCTGTGATCTCTTCCAGAAGCACTCACAAACTTTTCTTCATACACCATTGGTTCAAATGCCTATGCTCTTTCCTTGTTGCTAGGGTAATTTCATGATCTGAATGGCTTAGCCCTGGGTTCCTGAACCCGTCATTAGCAAGGAGAAGGGTACAGAGTAGCTTAAGATAATCAATGACCACTCCTAGAGTTCTGATCAGTTAGGTCCCCTGAGGTACATGGGGCACTCGGTGGAGCTGGTACATATCTGAACAAAATCAGGGTCCTGTTATGAAGGAAGTGGCTAATGGAAGCTGTGTAGGTGACCAGCAATGACCACTATGTGAATATTTTCGTTATTGAAAGAAAGGGAATTTATAATTTGTGGAATTGAGATTTTAGTTAGACTTTTTTAAGTTCAGAGTGGCAGTCCTGTGAGGTGGGTTTTATGATGCCCATTTTGCACATGAGGAACTGAGTGTCAGAGAGAGGAGAGTCCTGGGTCATAAATCTAGAAAGTCATTAAGAGTCAAGAGTCACACCTGTGTAACATGTTCTTTTCCGTACAGTGTCAGTAGCAATAGTGCCTATTTCATAGAGTTTTGTGAGAATTAAATGAGTTAATATATGTGACACGCTTGAAAGAGCACCTGGCCCCTAATAAGCAAGCAGTGAGCTCTAGCATTGTCATAACTTCATTTTATGGAATCTAAGAGTCCCTCAGTGGTAAGAAACTCCATTATTTTGGTACCACTGGGAAAGAAAGAAAGAAATACCGCTAATTAAATATAACCTAAGGCATTCTTATCACTTAGAATTTAATGTTATATTTATCACAAGAATGCTTTCGACTTAAACATAGATTTTTTTTATCATAAATCACCTTTGTGCATACATAAAAAGGAAAATGTAAGTGAAATAAATTGTTTAAGGTATTCCTAAAAGTGCTTCAAAATTCAGAGTCCTAATCTTCATCACTTTTCCACTTAGAGTCACCCATATCCAAATTCTTCTATACAATATCATCCTCTGTGCCATGAAAAGGGCTGGTGATGAAGCATTGCCTAAAACAATGGTAATAGCATGAAAACCCTTTAGTGAGGGTCTCCTTTACATGGTCTTGTAATTATGTAGAGCTAATTTTCTTTGATTCTGGCTCTAGAGATGTTGCCAATACTCTGAACAACAATTGGTTTCTAAGGGTTAAAAGAATGCTCTGCTCCTATGTATGCCTAACCTGTGTAGGGTGAATAGACCACCACTAGGCAATATTCAGCTAAGTAACTTAGGAAAGGAGAGACAGGAGCCACTTGAAAGGACACCTAGTGAGAAGGGTTTCTGCCTCGATGCTTAGATTCGTGGAGAGTTGACAGAGAACGAAAGACGTTGCTTCTCACATTTACTTTGTAAAATTTGCTCAGTAAAAAAAAAAATTATCACCTTTCTGACTTTCACTTAGTTATTTTAATAAAAAGCTGTAGAGTTGCTTCTATGTTTGAAAAATTGGGATCAGTTAAGAATTCAGTCTCTTAAATGGAAAAACGCCTTCAGGAACCACAGATAAAAAACACCTATCGCTCAAGCTTTAAAGTTCACAGGATGGGATGGTGCCAGTGTCTGTCAGGTAAAACCACCAACATTTCAAGATGCACGAGAACTAGACAGGTGGTCTCTTCAATGCTACATCTGCTAATAACTTTGCAGAGTTCAAAAACATCCGAGTAGTTCTTTCAAATTCTTGTAATTAGCTATGTCCATTAAGAAGATTTAGAAAAATAGTACACACACTGCCAAGAGATGCCACAAGAATAGTACTTTTCTTTTTTAAATACCAAAATGTTCCTTCTAAATATATTCCACAACGCTCAAGGTCACCTTTATTAATTTCTGCTACACTTCATTAATTTTGTTCCTCAATCAGTCAGTCAATGAGTCAATAAACATATTTAAATTCATATTCTTTTCCAGGCACTATGACAGGTGGTGACAAAAAAGAAAAATGACAAAGATTTGACCCTTCTTCCTGAAGAGATCAGATCCTGGTGGAGACAGATAAATAAGATGATGACTGAAAGAGTGTGTGATGTGTAGTTTGGTAGAAAAGAGCAGAGGAGGCAAAGAAGAAGTGGCTGAACCCAAGCTTAAGAACTGCAATAGGTCTGCCTTGAAGAAAAGAATACTCACTATGGTGAATTACTGCCCAGCTCTTCCTGGAAGTGCCCAGTCCATTTTTTCCCCTCTTGCTTAAGTAATCAGAGTACAAGACAGGTGGTATGATAACTGTGGCAGAAAGCTTTGCAGTTTTCTTTACTCCTCTTGAGGAGTAACTGTATTTCTCAGAATTCACCATAGTTTAAATTTTTGAAGTGCCAAGAAGAGACAGGGGGAACCAATTTCATATCTGATTTCCTTTGGGTTTTTTGCTTTCCCAAAGGGAAAAAATAGTAGCTCTTCCATTTCAGTAAATACAGAAAAATAGACTTACTCTTCCTCTTGAGACATTTATTTAACCAGAAATGTTTGGAGGTTGTTGTTATCTGGATGCTTTGGTAGGAAATGCTTGAGACAAACTTTATTAGCATATCTGGCATGATATAATTGAATAGCACTTAGAAGCGAAGGGACTCCAGATGAAGAGAATACAGAAATTTTTTGTACTATTTATTCTGTAACTTTTTAAAGTCTGAAATTATTTCACATAGAAAAATTTAAAAAGATACAAAAAAAGAAAAAAGAATGGAGCAGCATTCCACCAGGACTGGAAAGGCAAGAGAAGGTAGTGAGATAGGGAATTGAGGTGAAGGTACAGAGACGTGAATCCACGTGATGTACCCAGGTAACTCCAAGTAGTTTAAAAGGCTGGACTATGAGACACCCAAGGCACAGGGGAGAGGGAAGAGCATGGACAAGTATGACACAAGAGACACAAGACCATAGAAGAACTTGTAAACCATGCTAAAGTTTTTCATTTTTGTAGGGTTCCAAACCCCACTGAAGGGTTGGAACATGAAAGTGGCTTGATTACATTTGCATTTTAGAAAGATCATTGGTGTCAATATGGAGAATGAATTGGAGGATGCTAAAGCTAAGGATGAGTAAACCAATAAGAAGCCTGTTTAAATGGTCCAGTATAAGATTATATGGAAACAGGAAATGGTAAGACCACCCAAATTTTGATTCATATTTGATTAAAGTTGCAGTTGAAACGACAGAGCACATGTCACAATGGCATTTTATGAGAAATTGCAGAAGGAAGGAAAGTTGTTGGCACAAGAACCCTTGAGACTGCACAGCACTGGGCTAGATATCATGATTTGTTGTAAAATGATGCAAGAAACCTGAAAAATATTTGCAAACCCATTACCACAAAAGCATGATAAAGAGATTAGTCAGGTAGAGTGAACAAAGTTAAACCTATAGTACTTTATATATTGTTATTATAAAATTGAGATTCTGGTCAGTTTGCTAAAAGGGGAAAATAATTTCCTGTAATACTTTGCTTTCTAACCACGAAGATTTGTAGTTTTCTCCTATGGAACATAATTCTTAATCTCCAGGTAACTGCGAGCTTGTTTTGCATGTTCGTGGTTAGAAGTATTTTACTCACCGTACATCTGTGATAGGAACTTGCACTTGCTAAATTATGTTTGTTGTAGAAAATTGAGTTTACTCATTGAAATTGTAATGTGTACTGACTTCTTTCTGGGACATCTCCACCACATAAGAGGCATGAAGTTGAAAGTATTGATCCTTGTTGTTGCCTTTCTCCCTATAGTCATATTTGAGAGGAAAAAAAAACAAAAACTAATGCATGATTCCAAGATGTTCATTCTAAACCAATAAGTCTGTTTCTTCCATAGTGACAAGGGCCCTAATCGAGGGCACAGATAGTAATGGAGAGGAACAGATGGAATTAAGTGATGTTATAAAGGTAGATAAATAGGTCTTGCTCATTTATAGGATATGACTGATAAAAGAGAGTAGAGGATACTTCTCAGATTTCTGTCTTAAGTGATGAGGAGTATAGTGGTGACATTAACCAAAATACAGGAGAAAGAGCAGCTTCAAAAGATGACAAGTATCATTTGAGATATCCTGATTTGAATTTCTTTAGTAATATTCAAGGGGATGTTGAGCTGGTAGTTGAAAGTATGAATCTGAGCTCAAGAGAGAGACTGGGGTTGGAGATAAAGATTTGAAGATTGTCAGTGTATTAGTGATAGCAATAGCTATGACACTGATGCCCCACTGAAGTGCCCACTAAGCAAACTTCCATACAATATCTCATCTGAAGTAGGTAGTTCAAAAGCAGTCCTTCCCATTTTGCAGACAAATACACTGAGGCCCAGACAGATTCAGACTTGCCCAAACCACAAGTCCACTACAGAATTCAGATCCTCCGACTTCCGTACCCATGTTCTTTCGCTTGTTCCATGTTGACTCATGATGAAACCATTGTGTGCAAATCCATGGGAAGGGCCATGGAGCTGAATATTGTGCTCTCCAACTTGGTAAATGTAATCACCCAGAAACAGATTTCAAATTCTCCATTGCACTAAAATCATAACAACTTCAACACACATAAGCTCCGCACACTTCATTCCCAAAGTGCTGTAGATAATTATCACCTTCCTCCCACAGTTGGCATCTGCCTCCTTCATGCTGTACTTTTAGAAGTCTCCCTACTCCTGTCACCAGGGTAGAAAGAACCTCTCCGTTAACTGAGGGTGATGTTGCTCTCTACCTGCTCTCCTGTGGCAAGAAGAATTCAATTATCTTATGTCATTTGCCTTAATTCATAGACACACAGAGAGGACAGAATGAGTAGACCTTCAGACCCCACATATTATCTTTACAGACTATTCATGGAGGATTCACAGGGAAATTAAGTGGGCACAAAATCACAGAAAAGCAACGTTATCCACTGTGCCATTGGGGTTTATGATCCAAGTGACTCAGACCACAATATTCTCTAACCAAAATATATTTCTTATGAGGAACTAGTTAAAACATTAGTAAGTGGTTATTTATTTTCTAGAAGGAAAGAGTTTTGAATGTTTGAGGTGAAATGGTATTGAATGGGATGAATAGGATTTCAGGAAAAATTTTTAAAAGAATGTGGCCTTTTTAAAGGCAAAAAGCAAGAACTATTTGTGAAGTAAAAAGAGGTAGTGAAGGAACCAGAGAAGGAAACAAAAGCAGCGGTAACAAAAAGCACTAGTCTTGGAAGGAGTGTGCGCTCAACCATGCAGAATTGCGTCTACTTTAAAAAGCGCAAAATGAACATTTTTCAAGTAGAACCACAATGGTGGCTATTGAAATGCAGCAAAATGATCCAGAAATCAAAAGATATAAAGCAATCTCAGCAACTGAAATAAAGCTCCAGACACAGCACTGCTTTTACATCACACATAACTGTCAGACAGCATATATTTTATACCCAAAGATGCCATTATATTTAATGGGAATTTTATATTCACAAAGACTCCGGATTTTGGATACATGACATGAAGGTTTGAATTGCTAATACCAGAAGTGGATCAGAAGGCCTCCTATAGCCTTGGAAAAGTAGAATTTGGGATTTGAGAAGTTTTTTCTTTGGTGAGCGTGGACTGCTATTGCTTTATTAGGATGTTCTCAGTTGGGTTTCCCATTTTATGTTCCAATGTAGAGACTGAAAAAACAGCTCCTATAGATTTGTCCATAAAACGTCTGGGATGAGTGAGGAAAATAAAATCAAAGGTGGGTGATGACAAAACCAAAATACTGTGTAGGGAAGAATAGGACATTGTGAAGGAGAGTCAAGAAAAAAGACTTAAGTAAGGAACATAAAGAATTGGACCATCTTTTTGTGGTGATCTGGTAAATTTTATCCTTGACTAGACATAAGCTAAGTATTAAAGAAGAAATATTATCTTTTACAAAATACTAAAGGTGGTAAGTATAAACATATTCTAACAGTCAGTGTCATTAGAGAGAGACTTTTTTTTAACGCATTCACTATATCTGTATTTCAAATGAGCATGTTTATTTTTATGATGGGAAAATGCCTTCATTTAAATATATGTGATTATTTTCTAAGTGGAATCTTAAAGTTCAGCATCCTCAGCTTTTATAACCATGGTAGAGCCCACAACTTCGACCCACACAACATCCACGTTATAGAAAGAACTGAATATGAGTTAGAGGATCTCACTTCCAATCCCTGTTACTGTGGAATTTGGGTAAATCACTTTCATTCTCTAAGTTTCCATTTCCTAATAAAATCAGGATGGTGATGGTTACCGCTCACTTCACAGAGTTATGAAGAGCAAATGATAAAATGTATTTCCAACCACAGTGACATCTACAAAGTGTTAGTGTGGTATAAACAATGCTAAAATGCACATTCGTTCAATTCCATCTAAAAAAGTCACTTTTTAAAAATCTTTATCTTGTTTTCTTTTTATAATATGCTATTATTTAAAATAAAAGTGTAAAAATACAAAAAAGTATAAAGAAGAAAATAAAAGTCAACCATAAATATTATCATCCAGAAAAAACTCCTATTAACGTTTTCGATACCGATATATATTTTATGGTTATATATGAATGCTGTGTCAAGCAGGGACTTGGTAGAAAATTAATTTTGAATAAAGAGACAATGCAGGGACCGCTTTCAGAAGTGTGGGCAGGGTTAAGGGATTAAACAAGGGATGGTGAGGCACACAAGGAAGAGCAAAAGTGGAAAGCTGTCACCACCCCATGACCAAAGGCCATGAGGAGATACATATAGCTTCTTGGCAGGATCTGTAGTCATGGAGACCCATAGATTTAGTGAATAAATCAAAGGGTGAATAAATCAAACTCCAGATCTTTCTTCTCCAACCCTCCAACCTTATCTTAGTGCCTTCCATTGACCAGAACCAGTTGGAAGCCGTCTGGTGAAGAAGTTCCCAAAATACGGTCTACAAGAATCAGCCTCTCAGGGCAAGAGCAAGGCAGATAAGAGCAGAAAACCAATCTGACGGGAAGTCAGTAAATTGAGAGCAACTAGCATGTATATTAAAATGGGAAATATCGTATACCATTTATTTTGCATATTAAACTCTCAGTTACCATTATGTCAAGGACGACTTTTCCATGTTATTAAAAGTTTCTTCCTATGGCATAATTTTTTATGACCTCATAACATTATATCAATGGGATATATTCTAACTTATTTAAGGCATATAAATTATTTCTTCATTTTCCCTTCTAAATATCCTCATCTATTAATATTTTTGTATTTATCTCATAGTTGTCTTATAAATTTCTAGATTTAGAATTACTGGATTACAAGATCTAAACAAATTGTGAAGTTCTTGGTACATATGCCAAATTCTCCTCCAGAAAGTACATGGAGTGCCCATTTCAGTACAAATACCAATACTAGCCATTTTTAAGTTTGTCATTTCAATCAGTGAAAAAAAAATCTGTTCTATTTTAATTTGCATTTCTTTTATTAGTAGTAATATTAAACATGTTTTCAATTTCACGCTCTCTTTCTTCTCTAGGGAATTGTGTTCCTATCGTCCCCTGGTTCTTCTTTTACACAAAGAATCATTTGAAATAAGATGTTCTGGTGTCAATTTATTATCGACTTGTTTTAGGTATATATGCCTTATTGCCACAAATTATTTCCTACCATTATGATTTTTCAAATATTCAACCTAAAAATTATATGGAATTTCAATAAAAAATCTTAGAAGCTTAGAATTTATTATTTTGTAATTATTAAATCATAATTTGCTATATAATCTACCACTAACATCCAAAATGGATTAGTTTAAACTTAAGAAGACAGACAGAAATACAGAATGAAGATGGGAAGGTGATTTGCTGAAACTATGTAAATGATACTTTTTAATACTCTATTCTTCAGGTAAACAAAGAAAGAAGCTAAGATCCTATAGCAGATTGGAAAAGCAGGGCCACAGTATCTTGCAACTATCCCCATTTAAAGGTGGAGAGTATATCACCACCCCTTAAACTTTGGCTGGCCTTGTGTCTTGCTTTGACCAAGAAATAGAATATGACAATGATGTTATAGGGATTCTAGAGCCTGGAGTTTAGGAGGTTTCTCAGCTTCTGCTTTTGTCCTCTTGGGACACTCCCATGACCTAGCCATGGAGGGAAGCTGGTCTAGCCTAGGGAAGAATAAGGTACCATGTGGTGGAGAACCCAGTACCTCAGTCTGCAGCCACCACCAACAGCCAGGCATGTGAGCGAGGCCGTGTTGGACCTTCCAGCCTAGTTGACCCTCCAGCTGAATGCAGCCACATGAGCAAGCCTAGACAATGTGAACAGTGGAACCACACAACCAACCCACAGAATTGGGAGAAAAAATAAATCTTCGTTGTTTGAACCACTATATTTTGGAGCCGAACGTTTTTCAGCAATCATTAACAGATACAGTTCTCGTAAGAGGACATGTCTCTGAACCACTGACTGATTTCAGGTTTCTTCTACAGTAAGGATGCAGGAAACAATAGAGCATGGACGTATTCTCCTGGGAGTAAATGAAGAAAGAATGTGAAAGAATCATATAGAAGCTCATAAAAATCAAGGAGTATTGATTTGGAGAGAAAGAGGTGATTAATAAAATCAAATTATATGTGTAAACCACACCACAACTAAAGAGTAAACCCACTTCGAGGGTGCTGTAGGATCCTCTGGGTCCATCCCCACAATGGACAGACCCTGCTGCCAGTGTGCCCAGCCCTGGGCAACCAAGATACCTCAGGGCGCAGGATACAGCCACTGTGGAGAGACATAGCAGGCGACCCATGGCTTTTCCCAGTACCATCATATTTCCGAGCAGCAGTCCGAGAAATTCAAGAATTCTAAATTCAGATTTGGACTTCAAGTCATGGTGAAGGTGTATTTACCAAGATAGGAAGATAAACCTTTAAGTTTGTCAAATTGATTTAAAACTAAAATACTTAAGACTTATGTTATCCACCTCCATTGTACTCTTCTCCAGGACTCCACAAATATTAGAAGTAGTCCCTAAACCTCTAAATGGGGGGCCACTGACCCCTGAGGACCCATCAATATATTCTTTCTCATCACACATTCACTTTTGATGATAATTTTTTCATCACTTGAGTTTCAGTTGAACAAGTATTGAGTTAGCACTTGCTATGTGCTGAATACTCTGAAAGGTGGTGCTCAAGAAGTACTGAAGTAGGGGCCAGCTCCATGGCCGAGTGGTTAAGTTTGTGCGCTCTGCTGTGGCGGCCCAGGGTTCAGATCCTGGGCACGGACATGGCACTGCTCATCAGGCCACGTTGAGGGGGCGTCCCATATCCCACAACTAGAAGGACCTGCAATTAAGATATACAACTGTGTACCGCGGGGGGGGGGGGGGGGGGGGGGGGGGAAAAAAAGAAAAAAAAAAAAAATATTGGCAACAGTTGTTAGCCTAGGTGCCAATCTTAAAAAAAAAAAAAAAGTACTGAAATAATTCTTTGGTTGAAAATAAATATCCTCAATATTTTTAATTTTGGAATACCATGAGACGGTTTTGCAAAAGTTGATGTAACTTTAAGCAATTTTGTTTGCTTTTTACAGCTGCATTTCTAATTCCTTTTTAATAAGAATGTGAAACATAGATGGGATTATAGCTATTCTTTATAGTTTTTTGTTACTGTGTGTATTTTCTTGCTTTTTTTTTTGCTGTGGTTTTTTTTTTTTTTTGCGTTTTGGTTTGCATTGCTCTGTAATAAAATAAAAAAGTAAAAACCACTCAAACAGCATACAAAACTATGAAAGTATTCTATGGCTAATTCCCTGAGCCAAGAAAGTAGTGAAATGGATGGCAAGAAAGGGAGGATTCAAGAGATATTTGGGAAGAAAGATAGATAAATCTCGGAGACAGAGTAAAAGGCGTGAGAAAAAGAGGGACCAAAAATGATGACCAGGCTCCTGGTTTAAGGAGTTAATGAGAAGGAACGTTGCTCATTGAGATGGGGAACATATGAGTAGAGAAGCAATTGAGAAGATAAAGACAATAATTGAATGCCCAAATGCTGCATGTGGAAAACAGATGAAGTGGCAGAAAATGCCATCACAGGATGACACTTCTCCCAATTAATGAAAGCCGTGATCATCCTTGTTTTAGAATAATTGCTCCATTTGCTTACTTTTGGCATGTCTGTTTGGATCTGAAACCCGTTTCTTGATTTTATTTTACTAGGTGTTACAGTTTGCTAGTAAAGCACTCCTCTTCACTACAACACTACAGACAGACCCAGAAGAGTTGACTCCTAGAACCCCTGATGCAAACACTACAGGGAATGAAAACTGGGTTCAAGTCAGGCTGGCTGCAGTGCCTCCTGTTAATGGGTAGATATGTAATATTCATTAAAAAGAATTCAGACTTCAATCGTTCTAATGATCATGAAACTTCTTTCATCAATGCATAATAGAACAAAAAGATTGATTTTCATTAGGAATGGCTTTCAACATTTTTTACTTCTTATATAAAAAATAAGTCTGTCCAAGGTCTTATAAGGGCCACAATATTTCTGATCTGCTTGGAAATAGTAGGTAAGTTTTTATAGAATTCTACTCTTTACCACTATAGTCAGTTTAGAACAGTCCATTATCTAGTGAAAGTTAGCAGCCTAAAATTGCTTTCACTTAAGAAACCCCTCACTTCTCTCCCACTCCTCGCTAAAATATTCTTTTTATAAATGGGCATTTAGTATGGCTAGGACATTGTATAGTTTCTTTTTTTCCTGTAACAGTTTATGGGAGAAATGAAGAACATGAGATAGTCATACTTAATATTTTCTAACTGTTGACAAATGACTGAAGACTTTCATCAGAATAAGACCTTGTCCATAAGCATCTGCATTTTCAGGGTGTCAAAGAAAAGTGAGTCCTCCAGAGTGGACGGCCACTTTAGATTGTATAGACTTTCCTGGTGCTGTTAAGACGGGTTCTTGTTCAACTTGAAAGCCAATCTACCTACAAACAAAAGGGAAGATTTAGAAGGGCCCATAGAAATCTCACGACCTGATTTGGTCAGTTAGCGCATCACATTCTCCTGGTCATGGTGATTGATCCAAGGATGGGCACCTGACCCAGATCAGTGAGCCACACGGAGACTGAGCTGGGGCTGCTGGGAGGGAATCACACATCCTGCCCTCTGCCGTTTACAAATGTTCTGAGCACAGTGAATGAGTGATGTTTGTTGGTGTGTACCAAAGTTTTATATATTGAATGAACGAATGAAAAAATTGAAGCCTAGAGAGACTGCATGTTTTTCCCAAAGGCACAGATAGATGGTGAAGTAATAGTGAGGACTCTTTCAAAGACATAAAAAAGTCAAAGATCTTGTCCAGTGGCACAGCAGTTGAGCTCGCACATTCTGCTTCAGTGGCCCTGGGTTTGCCAGTTCGGATCCCAGGACCAGACCTATGCACCACTTGTCAAGCCATGCAGTGGCAGGCACTCCACATATAAAGTAGAGAAAGATGGGCATGATGTTGGCTCAGGGCCAATCTTCCTCAGCAAAAAAGAGGATTGACAGCAGATGTTAGCTCAGGGCTAATCTTCCCTCAAAACCGCCCCCTCCCAAAAAAAACAGCCTTTAAGTGGCTCCAGCATGAAAATCACATATTGACTTGTGTGATTAAAATCCAGTAGAGGAGGCTTTCAGGCATAACTAGATGCAGGAGCTCAAAAGACATCATCATGGCTTGGCTTCTCTTTATATCTCAGCTTTGCCTTTCCGGGTCATGGGCTTCATGGTCAGGCTCTGCGAGGTGCTTCCTAGAAGTGTAGGCCAACCTCTTTCTTATTACCAAAAGTCCCAGAAAGAAAAAAAATATGCAACTTTCCCAGGGGTCCTAGCACAAGACCATTGGATCTCATTAACACTGGTTGGGTCATGTAGTCACTCTTCCATCAATCACTTGGCAAGGAGATTGTGATGTTCTGATTGGCCCAGTCTGTGTCACACGCTCACTCTGAGCCAGGGGGAGTCAACTCCATCTGAGACAGGTGGAGTGACAGTGGGGTCAGGGTGCTTCCTCAGGGAACCGGGAAATGTTCTGTTACCAGCAAATGCTGGGTGGTAAAAACCACAGATGCCCACGACAGCAGCCCAGCAGTACCTGAGCCACCAGGGCCCTGACTTCAAGAAAGGAACTGTTTCCCCCACTTCTCCTTGCCTTGAATCAAAAATCTCTGAATAAGCTTTGAGAAAGAGAAGATAGCAAATCAACCATAAATGGATAGAGTAGAGAACTTCAGTAGACTGAAGACAAAAACAACAGAGATTTCTAACCAGCCTGCTTCTTCCTCAGGACCTTTAAAGCAACAAGACATGGAAGGAAGGGCCTCCCCTTCTTGCACTCACTGCCCATCCTTGGTTTGGCTGGCGCCTTTTCTCCCACATGGCTGCTGCACTTAATCTGAGGCTGAGACTTTGACATCCCATGGGTCCGTGAGAGAAAGAAGATGGTCCCCTTATCCCCAAGTTAAAACCTTCCTGTGTTCTGAGTTATGTGTTCCACTAATGCATAAATTAACAGCTAAAAGCAATGACTAAAAGTCACTGGGAGCAAATGGGGGGCCCAACTGAAGTGTCACAATGGGGCAATGAGATCCATCAGTGGCAGACTTGTCAGTTTTCTCAGTTTTGCTGAAGGCCAGCCAGACCAGGCTCTGCCAGTCCTAGTCATATTTGTAATTCGGGGTGTCATGTTCTGCAAGGCTTCTTCTGTAACCTCCACGTCTGATCCCATGTACAGACATGGGATCATTTGCTAACCTGTTTCTTAAGGCTTGTATTAGCCATACAGATAAGACTGAGCTCTCTTTTCCTTCTTGGTTTCAACATTCCTGGAGAAGGAACCAATTGTCCCAGCTTGCATCATTGGTCCAATATGGACATCTAACTGTAGCCAGAGAGTGAGGACATGAGGAACAAATTGGCTGATCCCATGATGACAGTGTAAATCAAAGAGAGGTAGTGCCAAAAGAAATGGAGATGAGGGAAGAGCAGATAATACAGCAGGGAAATTTCACTGCCTCTGGCTGGATGGACTATTTCTGCTGCCTGCAGAAAACTCTAAATCTTAGGCCAGAGCTATACCAAGGTGTGCAGGGGTACCAGCTGGCTACTAACTTGGTTCTCATTCATTTATTTCAAATAGAAAGAGAAAATATTTTACATTAACATAAATCATATTCTTCTCTTTTTATGTTCCAAATAAGGAATTTATTACATGAGTTTTTAAATCATTTCACAAATTTTTCTATCAGTAAAAGCTCATATCTGTTTGACACACATTCTTATTTAGCATGGATATATACATGTATATGCATGTATGTAGAAAAGTATAAGATTTTAAACTTTGTTTCCAGAATTATCATTGGAATATCTTTCTCACTTTCAGAGAACATTTTTCCCACTTTTCTGTAGCTCATGGTCTCCAGTTTACTTTTGCAATTTTACTGACCTAAATAACTTCTTAGGGGACATACTGAAGTTCTTAAAATTTAGATAATAAAATGAAACTGAAAAATAAACATAAAACATAATTAACATTGTGAGGTCAAAATTAGACACACATTCAGATACATAAAGACATTGAGTTTCTTCATTCCCCCAGAGTTAATCTAATCTTCCTTGCAAGCCCTTATCGTATTGGATAGTAGGGGGAAAACTTAAAATCAATTTTATCCATTAAATTTGGTCCAACAGAAATAAACTAAACAGTCCCTTTCCTGATCCAATCTTGTTCAGAAAAGCTCGTTCGACTTGCAGATTTTCTTCCTCTTCCCTCGCTCCTCTCCAAGATAGCAGGTGATTATCGAGGGGATGGGGAAGATCACACATGGCCTCTTGGTGGCAGGGAGAGGAGGCATCATTTTAAAACACATAAATCCTTGTGTTCTTCTCTGGCTACCTTGATCACTGGGATGGCGTCCTTTTTCACCTGGTGATGAGTCATCTTGCTGGCATCAAAAGATAAAATCTGTGGCAGATTCTTTTACTTTGATCAGTGTCCTATGATCACCCCTTTTGAACTGGCCCCTCCTTAGTAATTGCTGGTGTTGTGTATACCTCTGAGATATCACCATAACTCCTTGTTGATCCCTAGACAGATGGTCTGCTCAACAGTCGTCAGCTGTTGGGCTACTTCACATCCCCATGACATCCCTCCTGGTAAGCTCACCAACATGCACCGTCAGCTACTTCCCACATCTCTCTGCAGAAGGTGTGAGAATTCCTCATATCTTCCACATCATACAGACAGAGTCCTTCTCTCTGCACAAACACTCTACATCAAGGATTGTATTCTGAGGTGGCCACCACAGGTTGGTGCGAGAGGATTCACCATGAAAGTTCATTTCTTCTCAGACCCTGTAATGGAGACATAAGTCAAAAATACCTCTACTTTTGGAACTTCCCTCAACTCACCTAATACATCTCTGTTAGATTTTCAACCCAAAATGGGAAAGTTAGGACAAATGTGTCTTAACTCCTGTTTTGACTGACTTCCATTCCCTTCTCCATTTGACAATAACTGGGAGGTGAAAGAATTAATATTTCTATATGCTCTTCCTTTCAAATCAGAACTTTCTCTACATTATTTCCTTTTCCCTCCCAAGGTAGAATTTTTCATCCAACTTTCCTTGAGTCTATAATGTCAAGTGGCTACTAGGGAATAAAACATATGTGAATGAAGAATAAAAAACACAGAATTTAATATTTTCAAGACATTATCCCATTTGCATTTGTGTGTTTGCATCAAAGAAGGGTGAGTGCTCTCAAGCATCCCTTTTTCTTTTCATCTGAAGTTGTTGCCTACTTTGGAAAAGTTGGCCTAATTTATATTTTTCCTGTTCTGTAAGTAGTCACATGTAAAGTCCTAGATAAAACAGGCCATACCACATTTCTGATTTATTCCTATGGTGTTTTCACATCCTTTTATAAATGGACACCAAAGGAAAGTCCTCTGGCTGATCCTTCCTTACTCCAGCTCTGCCTGGACCATAACTTCTCTGATAAAAGAGAGATTTAGCAACTGCTAAAGAAAAAACGAAACATTTTCCCTACTGTAATTAAATGAATTGAGAAAAGGAAGCATTTTGGAAAAAAGGTGAGCAGCCATCCAAAGCATTTCTGCCAAGAATAAATATTTATGGATTTGTCTATGGATGGGAAGCTCTAGCCCCTGATTATAATCTGGCTTGTTGGTCTCTAATTGCTTCCCATGAACTCACATTGTCGGGCATGAAGTGCTGAAGCATTATCTCATGATCAGCTGTTGCCTGAAGACCTCAGCTGGAGCTACACAGAAAAGGTCCTGCACTGTGCAAATGGAGGGGATCCGTTTTAAGCGAGGACTTCAATCAAGAAGACTATTTCTGCCAAAGGCACTTTAAACTCCCTCCAACACCATCACTGTAGACAAAAACCATAGGTTAAGACCAGAAAGAGATCACAGCCATCAAAGAAATTTAGTCTTGAAATGAGAGAGAGGTGAGCAGCATCACTCAGCCACCCCTCGGGTCTAATCAGACTCTGAAGGCTGCATATGTGCTGCCTCACCTCCCTCCACAGTTTCCTAGATCTGACCTCAGCCTCATGGCCACACTTGTGTACCACTCTACACACAGGCTTCTCCTCTTCTGTGTCATTCCTGCCACCATTATGCTAACTCCCTGCCCTGCAATGGACCAATACCTCATCTGCCCCTAAGCCTAGCTGTCTAGATCCAGTGGTCAATCTCAAAGTCTGCCTGCCTGATCCTGCTTGGGTCCCCTTTGGAAAGCTCTACTCTTTCCCAGGCTATGCCCCTATTTTAATAACTCCTATTTCTAGGGCACATCACAATGGTTTCAAGCATATGGGGAAAAGTGTGAAGGCAGATGGGGGCCAAGGCCAAGAAAGAAGCTGGTCATATTGATAATAACATAAAACCCTGCCACAGTATTCACATCACCTTGTGATGGTGTTGGTAGGTGCTCTGGTATTCTGCACCATTCTAGTATTCTGGAGCAAGCACTCCAGTCTTGGTTTGGCAGTACAGATAAGAAGAGTAAATTTCAACTAACAATGCATCCATCCAGTCAATGAAATGTCTGCAGATTCAAACTGTTTAGGGATCAGTTAGTCATGCTGTCAGATATTCAAACTTCCATAAATGCAATTCCTGTAGAAAAGAATTGCACATCTTATTTTATTTTGCTGCATCACAATTATGAGACACCGAACTGTAGAGGCTCGGCAGTGGAGTAAGACTTCCTGCCTTCATGTCTGGGCCAGTCAATTTGGTTGAGAGAGTAGCAAACCATTCTGCAGGTTCCTCCATGAGGCCCTAAGCTGGATCTATCTTTCCTCTTCATATCTATGATATTCAGCTGCTCTTTCTATTCCACAGACAGGTTTTGTCCCTCATTAAGGTCCCCTCTTGCCTCTCTCACTTGGCCATCTCACATGACTTCATGCTCAGCCCTGCTCTCAGACACTACACAAGTAAAATGCCATTTTCTGATGCTGTCCTCCAGATTGCAGACAAAGCTGGTGATTGAACACACCCACATCTCTGCCAAGTGTCTTCATGCCCCAGTGCAGCCCACAGCTTGGGCAGCCGAGATCTTGGCTTATAACTTATAAAGAATTGTGTTGGTGATTAGAACCTAGAAGAAGGTCATTGTCCAAGGGGTTTTTCAATATTTTGGTATCATTTCAAGATGGAAATAGTATTATTTAACTAATATTATTTCCATCTTTAAAATGGAAAATGCCTAGGATATATTTTATGAACTGCTTGATTGCTTGTTCTGAGATGATCTTTATTTTAAACATGTTCATATTTATAGGATTCACTTTCAGGGTAAAGATAAAGAGGCAACAACTTGGTCTGTGAATTTTCTGTACAGTGCCACTTAGTTATAGGAAAGCTATGAGAAAGCCTATCTGACTAGGTTTGCACACATTTTGCCAGTGGTGTGTGTGCATGTATGCTCACATGTGCTTGTGTGTGTGTACATGTGCACACGTGCATGCACATCCTAATCCACTGAATACATGCAAATAGGTGATAGATAGTGAGATGGTTTATGATTTTGCTGTTTGGACATTTTTCACGGAAAAAACAACCTGGAGTCATAGTAAGAACCACTGAAAAAGGACTTTAATCATGGAAAACATGATCTGATTTAATTGACCAGAAAGCTCATCCATTTCTGCTGCTCCATCTATTGATTAATAACAAAACAACACTAGCAATCTGTCTGAGCAAAGGAGCAGACTTGCTGAGTAAAGCAGGGTAAGTAGCATCACCAAAAAAATCTTCTAAATCTTTACAGACTCAGAAACCCTCAACTTTTGCTCCAAAACAGAGAAGAAAAAAATAATAAAGGCAAACATAGGGAAAGAAATATGAACATGAAGTTCATTTGAAATATTTTTGTTCCCAAAATATGTCTTGAATTAAGAGAATAAAAATAAAGTGATGAGAGGCAGAGTTACCTGGGGAAAACAAAACTGCTATGAACTATCTGCTGGTTTGATAGAGGAAAGGAGAATTTTTCTTTAGATTATTTCCTTCCTCAGTTTTTTGGCAGCTGGAAAACATATGTGATAAAACAAAGACATAACTGCGTCAATAGGGGATTGAAGTCTAATCAGATTTAGGAAAAGCCAAATTGTCTCTGGAGTGGAGAAAAGGGAAGGAAGAAGTTTTATAGAGCACATTGGGAGAACATTATTTACTTCTCTCTGGAATATTGATGAGCTACGAAGTAATGAAATTTTTATTGCAATACTTAGCGCAAACTGGCTTTGTTTCCCACATCTATAATCTGGCTTTCTTGTGTCCCTCCACTGACCTATCCTGTTTGGCATTGTGGTCTGTATGGCCTCTCCCATGCCATCCTTTCTTCCGTTATTTCTCTTTCTGACCAGCTCTAATACTACTCACTTGTCTCTTTCTTTTTCCATCAGGTTTTTTGAGATAATACTGAAATATTTCTCTGGCTGTCTACATTGCTCCCACCACCTTTCTTCCTTTGTCGCTGTTGGTATCTGAGCTCTGTACAGACCCCTGTTCTGTGTCAGAGTAGAAATACCTCTCCTTTCCCACCTCCTACCACTATCTCCTGGGCTCTGGAATAGAATCTCCATCCACTATGTTGACATCTCAACCTGCATGTCGTGCTGACAATTTCAGATCAACACATCCAAAACCAAACTCATTATCTCCCTCCCAAACCAGCTCCTCCCTCCAATTTCCCTGCTTCCATTAATGGCATCTATAGCTCAAAGACCTTCTTTTTCAGCTCCCACATTGAATCAGTTGCTTCTGCACTGATTCTCATATCTGTTCTTTCCTTCTCATTCCCTCTGCCCCCACAGTAGTTCAGAGCCTCATTACTCTTTGCCTGACCTAGTGGGAAAACTACCCCATTGATCTCTCTGCCTTTCCCCACTCCAATCCATCCTACACACAGCTAATAGATTAATCATCCTGAAATGCAGCCCCAATCTTCTTGTCCACCCTCAGTTATAAAACTTTAAAATAGTTCACTGTCTTTGGAATTAAGCATATACATATCATCCTGCCACTCAAGTAACTTTACAATAGAACTTCAACCCATCTATTGAGATTTATCCACCACAACTGTCTTATCGTCAAGCTAAACCAATGTGATAAGCAAGACATCAAGAAAAGCCCAGAACTGGGCTTTTGCCTAGAAGTTCAGGCATGAATATTATTCATGGGTAGGGGTGTGCGAATGTCAAGAAGTAGCCCAAAGGCAGAGAGAGTTGTCCAAGACAGGACCTGTCAATTGCATAGTTCTTTCCACAGTTCATTACTCTGTAAATAGTAGACGCTCCATGAATTCTTGCTAAGCCACTTGCTTTTACTGCATTTTTCAGCTAGGATTTTTCACTTGGACAACTCTCAACCAAAAAGCAGATCTTTTTTATGCTTTTCTAAATCAATGTGGCTTATTATTCTCAGTTTTCTGTTAATATACACTCTGTTACAAATACATTCCCCAGGCTAGGACTCAGCTATATTTTCGATGGAGAAGAAGGAACAAATTTCATTGCAGTCAGATTAATAAGAGCAGTTCTTTTCTCTTTCATCTTTCAACTAACAATGCAGCCATCCATTCAATGAAATGTTTGCAGATTTAAATTATTTAGGGATCAGTTAGTCATGCTGTTGGATATTCAGACTCCCATAAATGTGATTTTAATATAAAAACAAAAATAACAATAATAGTAACAATTTCCCATGGGTGTAAGTGTTCTGCAGTATGGAAAGTTCTTTCAAAGACTTTGTGGACTTTTCTCCCCACATTAATTTTTTTAAGTTAGGTAAAGGAGGTATAGTGGAGGGATTGGCAAGCTCTTTTTATAAAGGGCAAAATGGTAAATATTTTAGGTTTGTGAACCATATGGTCTTTGTCTCAACCACAACTCTACCCCTGTAGCACAAAAGCAGTCACAGACAATATGTAAAGGTAGAAATGCATCTGTGTTCCAATCAAATGTTATTTATGGACACTGAAATTTGAATTTGATCTAATTTTTATGTGCTGCAAATATCATCATTTTTCTGACTTTTTTTCCAACCACTTAAGAATGTAAAAAAATACTCCTAGTTTACAGGCCATACAAAAAGAAGAAGTAGGCTGGCTTTGGTCCAACGGTCATGGTTTGCCAACTCCTGGTATAGTGTTATCCTCATTCTACAGTGGAATTTCTATAGCTCAGAAGTGGAAATGACTTGTGTTTGAAATCACACAAGATGGTATCAAAATTATTAGTGAAACTCTAGGCCATGTCATTTGACAAGAATTCTAGTCCCTTTACTCTAGGGAAGCAATGCCTCCCTTCATTTGGAAACATCTAAGAGTGGCCATCCATTCTTCCAAGCAATGAACACTGCATCCAACATAGGGAAGAGTATCTGAAATAAGACTGAAGAACCACAGAATTTTGTCTTCCCCAAAGGGTTCATGAGCATTGTCTGACACCTTCCTCCAAACTAAATGCAAAAAGTAAGGGTGGGTTTGCATTCGCAAGGACTTTCTCCTGGACCAAACTTTAGTCTGGCTCCTCTGAGCCCTCTTCTTGACTAGGCCTCATCCCTGGCCTGCAGTCCTTGGCCTGCTGAGCCTAGTTTTTGGAAAAAAAAATTGGGAAGGACCATGTTGTGCTGCTGCTGGGACTTACCCAGCCACTTGGGATCGGGATGGTGCTCCTTCGGGAGGGTAAATACACAAATCCATGCCATACAAAAGGATCTAAGAGTAGTAAAGACACCCACAGCACAGAGCCCTGACTTTGGCCAGAAACCTTTCCTCTCAAAACTACGACTGTGGTGATGGAAAGTGAGCATGGATGGAGTCAGCAGCAGGGGTGACTGGGAGAGTGCTCACTGGTTAGCATCAGGTTGGATGACAGTGACAGCAATGGTAACCAGGGGAGGAGATTGGGAGGACTAAGATTCCAGAATGCCCCAAACCTGAAGAATTCATCTAGATAGTATTGATTTTATTGTCCTTGGTCAAATGTTACACTATAATTTGAAAACATGTTTTGGTTACATGGGGAAAGCACTGATATTCTTCACAGGAAGGCCGAAGCCAACAGAAACAGGATATCTAGAGACACTGCTCAGTTACATAGAAGGCAAATGGGTTGCACAGACTGGGGACTTCTCACACACAGATAACTTGTTTTTTGAAACAATTGTTGCTTGGTCCCCAGATTACTACCATATTATGGTCCTGGAATTATTGTGAAAGTCAGAACTAGTCAGATCACGGAGAAGAGTATCTAGATTATTGAAGTCTCCAGATCGCTCTTGGTTTGTTTCCGTCTTAGTTTTAGAGTCTTTTTCTTGACTCAAGCTAAGAACGGTGGAGCAGCTGCACTGACTCACTTTATTATCCCCTCCTTCCACTTTGGAGGGGAGCTCTTTAGAGAGTGTATTGCTAGGATCATCTCTGTCCAGCAGATATCTAAGAAGGGCATCATTTCCCTTCTTTTTAGCACTTAGCTGTTCCTCCTTACATTTCCAGAGCTTTTGGTGAAATCTCATCTTCAAAGGAACTATTCAAATATGAAAGATAGTTTTCCAAAAACAGGCGTCCTATGTTTTAAGGAATCTACCCACTTATTAACGGCAAGTTTGTGCCAAGTAGCATGGATATAAATTTTTAAAGGTCAGGAAATGAGTCCTAACCAATAAAGATTTTAGTGACAACCAGTGAGCTATATCAGGACAATGCACTACTACTCCATAGAGACTAATAATGTTATTCTAATAAGGAAAAATGCTTGGATATATTTAGAAATTGAATAGATTTGAGTGAAAGGGTTGTGTGTGTACACATGCATCTGGGAGTGGGGAGGACTGGAGATGGTGTGATCCCTCTGTCATGCCCAAGGGGTCCTCTAATTAATCTCAGGCTTACTTTAATCTATGTATCTCTGAGCCTGATTGCTACTGACACATTAAGAAAACTGAGGGAGTTGCTAGAATCTTCTGTCCTTCTATTTCTGGCTTATACCCAACAAAAGATCGGTTTTACTCCTGTGTTGATCCTTAATCTTTTCCCTTGGTCAGAGTTCTGTACTTGACCTTCATCTGCCTCCAGTCAGACTTGAATCCAAAGCCTGTTCTCCTCTAGACCCACAGCTCACCCTCAGTTGCAGAACAGACTTGACAGACTTCCCTCCATTGCATTCATTGTTTCCCTCCTCACTCCTTTTAGGTAACTTACATTTGAATTTTCTTGTCCATCTAACTTAGACTACGTTAGGCCCTAAGGGCATGTACCAGTCTTTTCAGGTGGATGCTAGTGCTATAGACATTCAAAATAAAAATAAAAACAAGCTTTCAATTACATTGTGCTTATATTTCCCAGTCTGTTGGGCAAGTTTCCAGTGATGCTTACAAGAGAAAGGAAGATTTGACATTCTACCTGTCTGAAGGAAAATTTAAGCTGCAGCTCAGAAGTCAACACAACAGGACATTAGAATGTATATACGTGGATTTGATCACAGAGTAACTGATCTACATTTTAATAACTAACAAATATATGTAGAATTCCTCTACTCTGCTTCCTAATACCTTAGTAGTCTAGACCCTACTATATGTCCCTGGTGAAGGACATATATACATGCATTCTCTGTACATGCATTCATTACGTTAGTTGTCATTTAAATTTTTTCCATTATTTCATCACTTCGTGTGGGATGCTCAAATAACCACAACAAGTTCTGTTGACCTGGAACTGTAATGATGACCACATTAAGATGAGAATACATAGAATACAGAAAAGAAATACTAATTGGAGAAATAGCAAACAAGGAATGCAGATGTGAAGTGACATTTGGAATAAAAATCAAAATGAGATCCTAAAAGGAGCTAGAGTGGGGACCCTGCTGGTCCTGTGATTGCTGTTGCCTGTTGCCGATAGTGGAAGTCATGCTATCCAGCCCAGCAACTGCTGCTGTCTTTGGGGGAGCCAATTTAGGATTTGCTTCAGTAGCTGTAATTTAAGAATAAGGACATTGGGATTTGCAGCTGAGCACTCCACAAGCATATAACCAAGGAGATTTCTATCCACACTGCAGAAGCTTTGGGCTCATGCCACTTTTCTATTCTCTGCTATCTTTTTACAACTACAGAGCAGACCAAGTAGAAGGAAATGATCACCCACCAGCCCTATCTGAAAATTATCAGCTCTGAACCCCTATGTTAGCTTTCTGGTTACCAGGGACTGGTAAACCAGGCATTTCCAGCCGCTGATTGAAGCTTATTATTGCCAAAGTGGTTCTGTATTTCAATTGTATCCACCCCATTTCACAGATGGCCAAATTAAGGTCCAGTGAGGTTAAGTAGCTGGTACAGTCGCACAGCTACTGAATTTCAAGGTCCTTGAACTGGAGATCAAGGTCTGCCCTTTTTAGACCAGAAGATATCTTCTCTCCCTCGTCAAAACATTGTGAAGGAATCAGAGTTAAGTAAAAAGTGTGGTATGAGTCTTAGGGCTTTGAATAAAACGTTTTGCAGAATCCATGTGAGATTTGGTGGCTAATGCTTTTTGTCAAACTATTGAAAACAGACTCTTCTGACACTGGCTAGCCCTGGGATAAAACTCTATTTTCCTTATCCTCTGCAATCCTTTGCCATTTTCCTGGAATACCTCACATCTAAATAATATTTTACATAGCTCTGACAATCTTAACCCTTCTCCTCCATTACTGTAGTCTCACCGTGATGAAAGGGGGAAAAAATTTCATACCAGTCACAGCTAGAAACTTGTCGAGTGCTGTTCAGTACAAGGAGGCAGGGATTTTAGTGTTCTGTCTGTTTGCACATTAACGATGACGAATTGAATACTATTGAGATTTTCATATCATTTGCCCTTGTCAGTTACCTCACCTACAAAATGAGGTTCTAACCCCACAGGGTTGTTTGAAGGTTAAATCTGATGGTGTATGTAAAGGATTTAGCATCACATAGATACTAAGCATCTGTTAAATGTTATCCATTTTTTATTAAACAATATCCATATCTATAATGAATCTTTAGTTCAATATGGTAGAAAGGACATAAGGTTAGAGTTAATCCAGAGATTTAGGTTCTAGTTGTGGATCTACTGTTGAGGACTCCTTTGTATAACTCTAAAAGATCTCCTTCCTCTCTCTAACCTGGGTACCAATACTTGTCCGGTCTTCTCAAATTTATAGGAAGAATCAAATATGCTGGTAGTTTTCAAGTACTTTTTAAAACATTAAAGTCTACACACCCAAGTGTGAGTAATTAATTCAGTCAGTCTCATCATTAAATCACTGCTATATGTTAACTATGAGTTCATTTCCTTTGTATGGGAAGATGTGAGTCATGGTAGAATAATGTAGCAATCTTTGGCTACGGACAGAATGGAGTTCAATCTCAGTTCTACCACTGATTTTCTTTGAGGCCTTGGGAAAGTCTCTTACCTCTTGGAGCCTTGATTTGTTCAGTGGGGCTAACAATGTCTACTGTAATAGAGATTCCCGTAAAGCTGGGTTAGGGCTAAGGTACAGACATTCCAGAACGTGGATCTGGGCAACACTACCACTGATGAAAACTTGAATCTAGTCTATAGCTGGGTTTTAAAAATATGCAAACACAATTCTCTGATTGGATTGATATGGATAGAAGCCAGCTCATAGAAGAAGAATATTGAACCCTAAGAGGGAAAAATCTTAGTAAGTGAGGAAGAACGACAACTAAGCACAACTGACTACTGAGAAAAGGAGGCTTAATATGCCCTTTATTATCCTGAAATGAAATTCAGAGATAATAGAATCCACCCACATACATAATGTTTTCAAAAATCAATAAAATGGCTTAAGTATAATATGAAGGGGAAATAACGGGGAAAGCAATTTAAAATAAAATCATTTGCACTTCATAAAGTAACAGCTGGGAGGTGATAACACTGAGAGATTAAATGAAATAAGCAGAAACTTGCACCTCTATACAGAGATATAGAATCCCATCAGTACAATCCAGCTGACCCAAAAGTCAGTAATACTGGCAACCCATACACCACGAGTGATGTTGCCACCGGTGATATGATTTTCTGAAATAAACAAATCCTGATGATGTTCTGAATGAGACAAAATGTGATGTTCTTTCAATTTATATTATAGTCACATTCTTAGAAAATTCAGTGTATGTTAAAACTACACACAAAAAATGTATTATACTAATAAAAAATGAAGGTTAATTCCTAGTATTAGGTAATGATAAATAGGCTTTCCTCATCTCATAAATGTCTAAGTGGACATTCAAAAGTTAGGCGGGTACAGGACAATTTGTCTGGGGCAGGACTGTCCCACACATCACAGGATTTCTAGTATCCTGGCCCCAATACACTGAGAGCGTCCCTAATCGTTATAATAAACAAAACAGTCCTGTAAATTTCAAAACTACTCTCTAGGGGGTGGTAATATACCCATTGAGAACTGTTGTCCCAAGGAGTCAGTATAATCTTAATGAAATCATAAAACTATTGTAATCAAGTACCTTCATAATCTGTCCCTTCCTCTTGTCTCCTGTTTCATCCTAGAAATCCTATACCACTTTCCCTCTTTCTGTCTCTACTCTTAAATGAAATTATCTTTTCAGATTATCCTCCGACCACATTGAGATTCATATTTGGCAAGAATACAATGCCTTTTCTCCTAATCTTTCATCCAGTATGATTGGTGGTTATCAGAATTCATCAGAAATTTTAGTCCCATTTCATCATTAATTTTAGTCCCATTTCATAGAGGAGAAGACTGAGCAAATGAAGGCAGATAACTCACCCAAGGTCATGCCACAAACTGTCTGCAGAGATTGACTACAATCTGGATTTTTTAGCTCTGACCACTGAACCCCTTTTCCTCCCATTTCCCTCATACACCCACAACTTCATTAGCCTCTTTAAAAATGAGTGGTTGGGAGAGCAGGTGAAACCTCAGTGGCTCTGTTTTGCTCTTGGTTAACTCCTCTGGTAAGAAATCAGTGGTGGAGGAGCAGACTCCAGAAATGGGTTTCCATTAATGCAAATCTTGCCTTCCCTCATTTGCTTGATTAATTGCCACCTGGCTTTTAGGGAACTGCTAGCCACCACCAAGGCTGCTGCTCCACTGAGCAAATCCAGTCTGTCTGCGAACCTGCTCAAGTGTTGGATGGGATGATGAACACACCCAGAAGTGATAAAGCAGGTTCAGGTTATAGATTCATTGAGCCAGGAGGGGGACACGCCGTCCACCGTGCTTCCTGTCTCCCTCCTTGGCAGAGATGTGGCAAGGAGTGTAATAAAATGTAATGATGTGGAAGAGAGCATGCTGTTGCCTTACAAGGGTCAAGTCAGTACAATTTGTGCAAGGTCCTGACATTTTTACTCTTCTTTAGTACAGAAATACTGAACTAAAAAATTACAGCGCCAAAAAAATGAAAGAAAAGACACAAACCAGGGTCACTTCAAACACGTTAAAATGGATTCCAAACAAAGCATCCAGTTATATCATGAAGATTTCTTTTCAGAGGGAGAGAGGCAGCTTGTGGGGACTGCCACACAGTGCCACCTCTGAGTGACAATGGACTCACTCTTCTTAATCACTGTGGGCTATTCTTGTGAGCAGATATCTATCAGCTCTCACTTCTGGAAAAGCCATTTTCTAATGGGGCAGTTGGGTTCTTGCTTATTCTGATAAAGAGACCTATCATTCCACGAAGTGATTCAAAGGATTTATTCAGTGTTTTCAGAAGAAGAAGGGCACAGTGCACCCTTGGGAACACACATCAGACGGTAGGTAAAGAAGATGGCAGTTTGTAAACACATTTTTAAAGTTTCCAAATGACTGTTGTATTCCTGAGGGCTCTGAAAATGATAAGTGGAACTTTGCAGCCTCCAGATTGCAGTGTTGTAGCTGGGACCTCCTTGGACAGACAAGGAGTCTTTTAAAGGTTTGACTGCAGGGTTTATTCAGATATCATCATCACCTAGATGGTAGCCTAGCATCTGAGAGCCAATAGAACATGCTATTTGCAACTTTAGGAAAGTTAAACAATCTCTTCGCTTGTTTCTGTAACTGTATACATACCTACTTCATAAGGTTATTGGAAGGATTTTATAGGTTACAAGTGGCTGACAAGGGGACAGCATTATGTAGTGAACAGGAGAAGAGCTAAGACACTATTGGAGACTGATGTAGAGTAGGGAGAATAGAAATATGGCTCTATGTATTCTCATTGAGGAGTACAAAGAAGCACTACCTATCCCCGAAATCTCCCCAGTTGGGGTTGTCATTATCACTGATATTGTTAATAGCTTACATTTGCTTAGTGACTTCTAGTTTACAAAGCCTTCCTTTTATTCTTATTTAACTCACACTAAAATTCTATGAAGTTAACTGTTATGATACTAATAGGTAAAAATCTCAAGTCTTTTAAATTAAGGCATATGTTTCTGAAAGCTCCTTTTAAAATTTTTGGTAAGGCCAACATCAGTGGGAATTTAATTTGGGCCTTGAAGGCAGCATGTTATGATCAAGATTTATTTCTCTTTCTGCTATGCTCATGCTCACCCTGTAAAAGAAAGGGAACTGAGATTGTTTTTTAATCCAGTAGGGAATGTTGCAAGGGTAATGATCTTAAAATAACACAGTCTTATTTTTAGCAATGAACATTATGTTTTTAGGGTGAAGATTTATTGCATTCGTGCATTCAACAAATACTTGTCGAGCACCCATGTCCGGCACTTTGCCAGGCAGTGGGGACATAATGGTCAGCATGTTTGCTCAAATATTTACAATATATTGAGCCATCCTATCAAACCAGATAAGAAAAGAAAGTTATGAAAAATAAGGTCAGGCTGTTTTAAAGACATTGAAAATAATCATAATCAGCACGATCTAGTGATAAATGAGCCAATTCAGCAGAAGGATGGGAAACATAAAGCATCACCACAATAGGTACATAGAGAGGCATTTTTAACAATTGTGGCAAGTAAAGCGCTTGAAATAAAATGTTAGGGATATGGAAGGGGAGTCTGATAAAAGAAAATACCTTGATGCCATTCTAGCCCTCTTTCCTCTTCCCCCCAAACCAGCCATTCAATCTTTGTTCCAATAATTACCCATTTACTGGCCTCCTGACTTCAAATCTGATGACTACATTAAATTCTTCCAGTCTGGTCAATCACACTGAACGTATGTAATATGGCCATCGTTGGGAAAGAATGATCTACCAAGGTCAAATGAGCCCTAAAGATCCCTACTCAACAGATCCACTCTAGATTCTGACCCTTTCGACTTCTTAGCTGTAAAGATAATGAAGGACTGTATGTAGTACTTTCCAAGGTCATCTGCATGTTGGACCTGGAAGTTGATGTCAATCATCCTGAAATGGTGCCAACTCATAATCTCAGCTTTTGAACCTCCTGGACCATATTGGACCGCAAAGAATTTTTACAAATATTTACATACGATTCTCTCTAGTTTAGGAAGGGGTTAGGGATAGAGCTTGAGCTTTGGATCCAATCTAGGACCTGTTTCTTAGTAGCCTTGTGGTCTCAAGAGGTTTATTTCACCTAGCTAAGACTTGGTTGCCTTATCTATAAAGCACATGAAAATTTTCTGCCCTCATAAGATCATTGTGAAGATTAAATAGGGTAATATTTGGGAGAGCGCTTTCATCAGAACTTGTCATGCAGGAGTTTGCCAGAATGCCTAAAGTACACATCCTCCCACAACCCCTCCGGAGAGAAACTGGCTCCCTACAGCCCCTGCTGTCTAATGTCCATGTGGGTGATCTGGGATCCCACCCTCCCTCCGCTCATCCACAATGATTGGACCAAGGAAGTCACCAGACCCAAAAGCAGACGGTGCACAGGCAAGTCAGCAACCATGACCAATTGGCCCGCTCAGAAATAAACCAACAAATTAGCAACTTACAGTGATCAAATTATTCTCTCTGGAATTTAAATTTAGAAAATGGGGATGCTGAAATAGTTAACAATGAAGGAGGAGAAGGTAAAAAGAAATAAAATGGCTGCCTTAGCTATATAGCAAGCCAAAATCATGGGTAGGCATAATTAATGAGCAAGCAGAAAATACGTGGAGTGGAGATTGAGAAAGGCAGCCATAGAAAGAGGAGAACAAAGCAGACATGTAGAAAAAGAGACAGACCTTGAGAAAAAGACACAATATTCTCTCAGTTCCTGACCTTTCTGTTCTGATTCCATTTCCTTTCTATGGAGATCCTTAGACTAGCCCTCTTTTTATTGAAATAACTTGGGTGGAACAAAATAAGTCTGGTTAGGTGCTCAATAACTGTCAGTTCCCTTGCCTTATTTACTTACCTATTTAATTATTTTTCTCATCACTTATTCATGTATCCATGCATTAATTTAGTTGTTACGTTAAATAATCCTTGACCACCTAATCTGTGCCAGGTGTATCCTATCTGCCGTATTTGTACTGAGGGTTTAGCTTATATCCTTCCTAAATGATAGGTTTGCATTTATCTGGGCACTAGAGACGGAGAGGAGAAGCACACAGGAGTGACTGTAATGGCGAGGGAGCTATTTAGGGAATTAGTGGAAGGTTCCTCAAATTGCTCATGGAGGGGGCTGCCCTCTCTAATTCTGGGCAGCTCAGCCCAGCTAGCTCCAGCATCAGCCTCAAAGCAAAGAATAAACTACCAGGCTAAAGTCTGAAACTGCTCCTGCTTTGATCCCTCTCCCAACATGCCCAGCCTCAGAGAGGGTGCAGGGGTGGGACCTTCACGACATCTCCCTTTGATCCTGCCCTCGGTGGCTTATGAAATGTTTTTCTTTTCCCCCTGCTCATTCCTAAAACTTTCTCATATACCATCATCTGTCACAGGGATGTTGACAGCTCAGAGTAAACCAGGCTTAATTCTATGGATTCTTTTCCTCTGTCAGCTTTAAAAAAAAAAAGCAAAGAGAAAGGGAAAAAAATTCTGCTGAGACTCTCCTTGAAGAAAGGTAAAGAACCAGAGACATGAGGAGACAGCGTCAGAGATTTGGGGGCAATTGGCTGGTCTGAAAAGGTCTGTGAGCTCAGGTTCACATTACTGTCGAAATGTTAAACAAACAAACAGATGGCTTGTCTTGTGGATGTTTATTCGTTTCACAGCCCTGCATTGGCCGTATTTGAAAAGAACTGCTGCTGAGAGCAGAGTATATGTTGTGCTTCTACCGTGCAGATGCCTGGAGTCAGCCCATCTAGGTCAGGGACTCCAACCTGGTTCTTCAAAGATGGGAGTGGGTGGCCTGTTTTCAGTATTTCCAAAGCCCAACAGATACTGCCTATTTATCCACAGTAAGACTGCACAAGCTGCCAAAACCTGAGCCTTTTTGCTTTTGGCTGGAATGATATTAACCCAGGTTGGCTGTGTTTGTCATTTCTCAATAACCACCTGACTTGGCAATCAGGGGCCTCTGATTAATACCAAATAGACAATAAATTAATTGTTTGATTAAATAAAGCTAATTTGTTGAATAGGTGAACATCGTTCAAATATAGGATGGGAACAATAAAAGGTGAGCTTACTGGGGAGACAGAAATATTCTTCCATGACTTTATTGATAGAGCGTTTCAACTTCCCTGCATCCATGGTGTAAAAAGTACCTTCAGGAGCTTTCTACAGTGGAAACACTAGCACCATCCTATAGGGGGAGAGTGCGGTTAATGGTCCAAACTACCACCCTGCAGCGTGCTTTAAAAGGTCAAAGTGTGACTCCATCAAGGCTGGGCTGGGTACCGATCAGACTGCTGAAAGGGTGAAATTTTGCTTTTTCAAGAAGAAAGGGAATGAAGAAGGGAAGATTGTCAGTAGCGAAATTAATTCCTGGCAGGCCGCGAAGTGTTAAATTCCCTGATGGATTCTCTGCATCATATTTGTTTAATGCATCTTGCTGATGGAGCCATAAGGAGAACAGCAGAAACAGCAGGCAATTGCCAGCTGGTCCGGAGGTGGAGGAAGCCTTCCCAACACAAGATGGCAGCACAAGCCTGCGATTGAAGCAAAGGCTCGACTTTAGAGCTGCAGTATCCACCCCCAGCCCCACCTGGAGAGGTTTTTATTCCCCTTGAATTTTAACCAATTGTGTTACATCTTTTGTCTCCAAAAAGACAGAAATAGGTTTCCTCGTTCCCTCTAATTGATTTCAAGTTTCTTTTTGTTCAAGCCCTGCTAAAAAGAGAAGAGAGCCCTATTTCAAGAGTTGACCAGCTTGAAACTTCTGTTAAGTGGGCCAAATAATGACACCCCCAAGACAAACCTGTCCTCTGAAAATCTCCCTGAGTACCATCCAAGCAATGATGGTGCCTCATGAACCCGCTGACAGGCTGCCGGGCAGCAGTCCTCTCCCCTGGGGATGTTTTGGCCTTCTATTCCAAAGCAAATTGTTTGTTTATTGAACAAGAATCATCTGCAGTTACTGTCCTCTCAGGATTGGTGGGCATATTTTAAAAGGTGATAAATTTGCCCATTGGCTTCAAGGTCCCATGACTGGATTCTCAACTGCCTTTTTTTTTTCAAGTAATAACGTTGCCTAATGAGGACAAACAGTCTCAAATGTGTAGTCAGTTATTTGTTCAATAAATAAACAATATTACTGTTTTCACTGTCTTCCCGCCATGCCTGACTGCATGCTGACAGAAGCCCCCACAACAGTGGGGAACCCTCGGCCATGGCTCTCTCTGGCTTCTAGACCTTTGTGTATGCGATTGTGCTCTGCTTAAAGCACTCTTGTTCTGTCTCTTCACTTGGCTAATGTCACCATATTCTCCAGTTCTCAATCTAAGCGTCACTTCCTTCAGTAGGTTTGTCAATTGTCAAGGCCAAGTCCAGATGAGATGCCCCTCACACGGCTCCCTCAACTTTTACCATTACAATCCGTCTGACATCATGTAACTACCGGCTGATAGATCAGTATCTCCCCAAAGCTCCTCCAGAACATAAGCTCCTCAAGAGCAGTGTCACATCTAGCTTTACCCTACAGCATGAAGGTGTTTCATCAATATTGATGGAATTAAATAATCGCAGCACTAAAAACACACTGAAATTTGTGTTTTTCTCTTTTTTTTTTAATTCGAAGAAATATTTTATTTTGGTTACCTGTTGGCAGCCCTTACACTTATTCTCTTACCTTCTAATGTTTTTTTTATTCTTTGTGTCATTTCAGTTACATATGCAATGTGATGCAAAGTCTAAGGTTGCCTACAATTACAAGCTTTAGAGGAATCTGCTGTGACCTTTCTCTCTCTGTGGTGAAATAAGATCAGTCATGTTTCAGTGCTTGTTAGGAAAGATCCAATCTCTTTTCCGCTAGACATAGGCCTACCCACGGCATCTTCTAACTTTGCCAGTTTAAAACAACAAGCAGAGTTGTCAGACCATTTAAAATGCAATGAACTCGAAAAATTAGCAATCATAAAGTGGCCAGTTCCTAATTTTGAGAGTTAGAAAGGCTAAGTGTATGTATATTTTATCCCGTTTAGCCAGCAGGACGGGATGGGTTGGTCGCCTCCCTGAAGTGATTGTCCTTAAGAAATACCAGGTATACTTGTATCTAGATGAAGCTCACAGCCCTGGGACTTTGGGTCCTACAGGTGCATGTGTGGTACATTACTGTGGCCTGGATCCCGAGGATGTGGACGTTATGATGGGAGCATTCACCAGGAGCTTCAGTGCTTCTAGAGGATACATTGGAGGCAAGAAGGTAGATGGTCATGATGCTTGAGCTATTAAGGATAAAGGTACTGAGTACTAGATTCAGTAACTCACATTTAGCGAATAGAATCCCGAAGTGGGACATGGAGATCCTGACTGTGTTTGCGGCTTAGGCTCATAGTACCAGTGGGCTTCACACTTTGGCTGCCTGGTGAGTGACTCTGATGAACTAAACACTGGTTCTGTCCAAAGTTTGTTGTTTTCTTATTTGAGCTTCGTTCTAAACGAAGTGCTGATCTGAGATACAGAACACTCTCTTGTATGAGGTAAAGAAAATGTTCTAAAATTAGATAATGATGAAAGTTGCACAGCTCTGTAAATATACTAACAGCCACTGATTTGTACACTTTAAAAAAGTGAATACTAATTATATGTCATTAAAACTGTTCTTTAAAAAACTCTTCACAATTTTAGGAAAAAACAATATATGTCAAGTATTTGCATGTAGCATATAATAGGTGCTCATAAACATCCTTAATTCCTCTTTCTTTATTGTTTTTTTATTTTTTTAATTTTTTATTGAGATATAATTGACATGTAACATTATATTAGTTTCAAATGTACAACATAATGATTCAATATTTGTATACATTGTGAAGTAATCACCACAGTAAGTCTAACTAACATCCGTCACCTTCGATAGTTACAAATTTTTTTCTCTTGTGATAACTTTGAAGACCACCCCTCTTAGCAACTTTCAAATAGGCAACACAGTACTAATAACTACAGTCACCATGCTGTACTTTAAATCTTCGTGTCTTATTTATTTTATAACTGCAAGTTTTTACCTTTTGATCCCTTTATCCATGTCACCTACCTTCCACCCCCAATCTTTGGCAACCACAAATCTGTTCTCTGTATCTATGAGCTTGTTTTTTTTTTTTTATTTTAGTCATTTTTTTTTAAAGATTTTATTTTTTTTCCTTTTTCTCCCCAAAGCCCCCCAGTACATAGTTGTATATTCTTCGTTGTGGGTCCTTCTAGTTGTGGCATGTGGGATGCTGCCTCAGCGTGGTTTGATGAGCAGTGCCATGTCGGCGCCCAGGATTCGAACCAACGAAACACTGGGCCGCCTGCAGCGGAGGGCACGAACCTAACCACTCGGCCACGGGGCCAGCCCCTATGAGCTTGTTTTTTTGAGGGTTTTTTTCTTTTTTGCTTTAGATTCTTCATATAAGTGAGATTATGTGGTATTTGTCTTTCTGTCTGACTTATTTCACTTCGCATAACGCCCCCAAGGCCTTTCATGTTGTTGCAAATGGCAAGATTTCTCTTTTTTTATGGCTGAATAATAGTCCATTGTGTATATAGCACATTTTCTCTGTTTACCCAACAATGAACACTTAGTTTGTTTCCATATCTTGGCTATTGTAAATATTGCTGCAATAAACATGGGGGTACGGATATGTTTTCAAATTAGTGTTTTCATTTTCTTTGGATAAATACCCAGAAGTAGAATTGCTGGATCATATAGTAGTTTATTTTTAATTTTTTGAGGCACCTCCATAGTAGTTGCACCAATTTACATTCCCACCAACAGTCATAAGGGTTTCCTTTTTTCCACATACTTGCCAACACTTGTTATTTCTTGTCTTTTTGATAGTAGCCATTCTAACAGTCGTGAAGTGATACGTCAGTGTGGCTTTGATTTGCATTTCCCTGATGATTAGTGATGTTGAGCATCTTTTCATTTGCCTGTTGGACATCTGTATATCTTCTTTGGAAAAGTGTCTATTCAATCTTTTTTAATTGGATTGTTTGTTTTCTTTCTATTGAGTTGTATGACTTCTTTATATATTTTGGATATTAACCCCTTATCAAATAAATGATTTGAAAATATTTTCTCCCATTCAGTAGGTTGCCTTTTCATTTTGTTGATGGTTCCATTTACTGTGAAAAGCTTTTTAGTTTGATGTAGCCCCACTTGTTTATTTTTGCTTTTTCTTTTCTTTTTTGTGAGGAAGATTGTTGCTGAGCTAACATCTGTGCCAATCTTCCTCTATTTTATGTGGGATGCTGCCACAGCATGGCTTGATGAGCAGTGCTAGGTCCTCGCCTGGGATCTGAACCTGCAAATCCCGGGCCACTGAAACAGAGTATGTGAACTTAATCACTACACCATTGGGCCAGTCTCTGTTTATTTTTGCTTTTCTTTTTTGTATCAGATTCAAAAAGTCACTGCGAAGGGAATTACTGCTGATGTTTTCTTCTAGGAGTTTTATGGTTTTGGGTCTTATGTTCAAGTCTTTAATCCATTTTGAGTTAATTTTTGTGCATGGTATAAGATAGTGGTCCAGTTTCATTCTTCTGCATGTGGCTATCCAGTTTTCCCAGCACAATTTATTGAAGAGACTGTCCTTACCCCACCGTATGTTCTTGGCTCCTTTGTTGTAAATTAGTTGACCATATAAACTTGGGTTTACTTCTGGACTCTCCATTCTGTTCCATTGATCTACGTGTCTGTTTTTATGTCAATACCATACTGTTTTGATTACTATAGCTTTGTAATAGATTTTGAAATCAGGGAGCATGATGCCTCCAACTTTGTTCTTCTTTCTCAAAATTGTTCTGGCTATTTGGGGTCTGTTGTGGTTCCATACAAACTTTATGATTGTTAGTTCTATTTCTGTGAAAAATATCACTGGAATTTGGTAGTGATTGCATTGACTCTGTAGATTGTTTGGGGTAGTATATACATTTTACAACATTAATTCTTCTAATCCATGAGCACAAAATCTCTTTCCATTTATTTGTGTCTTCTTCAGTTTCTTTCATTAATATCTTGTAGTTTTCAGCGTGCAGTCTTTCACCTCCTTGGTTAAATTTATACCTAGGTATTTTATTCTTTTTGATACAATTGTAAATGGGATTGTTTTCTTAATTTCTCTTTCTGATCATTTGTTACTAGTGTCTAGAAACACAACAGATTTTTGTATACTGATTTTGTATCCTGCAACTGTACTGAATTTGTTTATTAGTCCTAATACATTTTTGAAATATTTAGGGTTTTTTGTATTTAAAATCATGTCATCTGCAAATAGTGGCATTTTTACCTCTTCTTTCCAATTTGGATGACTTTTATTTCTTTTTCTTGCCTAATTGCTCTGGCTAGGACATCTAGTACTATATTGAATGAAAGTTGCAAAAGCGGGCATCCTTGTCTTGTTCCTGATCATTGGAGAAAAGCTTTCAGCTTTTCACTATTGAGTGTGATGTTAGCCAGGGGCTTGTCATACATGGCCTTTATTATGTTGAGATATGTTCCCTCTATATCTACTTTGTTGAGAGTTTTTATCATAAATGGATGTTGAAGAACTCTTTCATATAACTATGGATCCAATCTATTATTTTTTGAGATCTCTCATTCACTTGAATTTCAATATATTGTTTGCAACCAGGAAGGAAAAAGAATTATAATTAGAAAATAGGCAGAATTGTGCAAATCTCTGAGTAACTCAAGGAAATGTGTCACAGTATTATATTTATTATGTTTTTCTATAGGAAAAAAATATCTGAGTATCATAGCTTACAGGATCAAGTTAAATACCCCTGCTTGGCAGTCGAGTTATTCTAAAACCTGGCCCTATCTTTACCTACTCACCTTTATCGCACAGTTGGTACTCTTCTCCCCCATGAAGTATGTTGCTCACTTTTCCAAGGTATATGCCAGTCTCCTCTCTTACTTTTGTGACTTATTCTGACGACCTGATTTAGGATGGTTTCTCTGGTGTCTCTCTATTCATGCAGTTCCAACTCAGCCTCACAAATGCACTTAAGTCCTCTCTCTACCAAGAAGGTTCTGCCCACCATTGAAGCCAACACTGATTCCCCATCTCTGAAAGCCTATCCCTGCGGGTCTGTATCCGATGACCATGACTCCTGAAATCAAAATCACAACTAAATTAAAATGGATTATGCTAAGCTTCCAGAAAACAGGCTCTATGCTAACTAGAAGTATAAACTATAACACTCTGCTTATTCTCCAATTATTTCTATTCTGTAAGCATATTCTTCCTAAACAAAAATTAAACTACTCATAGAAAGCTGTGTGTTATATGTCCTCAATATCCTACCAAGTTCCTGATATGATCCTAGGCATAAAGGAAATACTCTGTAAGTTGATTTGTATAGAATAGGCTATTCAATAAATTGACTGATTAATAATACAAAATTAATACCAAAAAAATATACTATTGTTTAACCTATTCCAAGTCTCAGCAGCCTTATCACAAGAACAGAGTTGGACCTAGGAATCTGAGAGGCCCCAGGCGTCAGTCTCTTCCTGATACCAGGCGGACTTTGGGCTAGCACTTCAACAGGGTTCAGTCTTTCCCAGACAGCAATACTCAAAGCAGAACTTTAAAAGCAAAGAATGAAATGGCACTGGATTCCATGGATCCAGACCAGATGGCCCCTGAGAATACATTTCCCCATTACTGTCCCATATCGTGCATACATATGAGTGAGAGTCTGCAAAATCCTGTCTGATTTCAGCATTGGCCAAATAACCCGAGCTGTTAGTGGGATAGTCACTTCCTTCTGCTCCATTTCCTGAGCATTCAACCAAAGGAAGATGTAAAGTGCTATGACCATGTTTCTATATAGCTCACAAATTAAAAACCTTAAGGTTTTCTGCAGTTTCCAAAGGAAACCCAGAAAAGCTGAAAGATGACTGATATGATTAATATATTTATTGGCATTAGAACATTGTTATTGCTGGTATCAGAGTGACATCATTTTTCATAAAACACCATAATTGTCTTTGAATGTCATAAAAGGTGAAATTCATTCTCATGGAAATTAGAGAACACTGCAAAGCTTCAGTCAAAAGGGGACTAAATGATACAGATGATAAAATGTGCTGGATTTACATTTCTGTCCATAAACCAGGAGTGAAACTACAGAGAATTTAGCTTGAGATGAAAACTGTAATAACCAGAAATTAGTTTAGGCATCCGTCTAATCTCATTTTTTCATGGTGTAGAACTATTCATAGGGAAATCTGTTTTCCTTCCTTGGCCAATATTTCAGCTGTCTATTGCCCAAATGAAAATACTCAAAGTGGGAGGGGCTGAAGATGCTAACTGAAATATATCTTATTGGAGATGGCAGAAGCAACTCAATTCTCACTAAAGCACACAAGACGGAAGATATAAAGCACCCAATGTGTAAAAGTCCTTTGCTCAAAATATTTAGGCTCTCATCTGCTAAGCTGTCAGAAATTCTTAAGGACAATCCTAGAATCCATCACATACAAATTCCTTTTTCAACCAGTCGAGGTGATGAAGTCTGGCTAAGTGTTTAGAAATTCCCTCCTATTACATTATACATCAACGTTCCTTCCTTCTCCACCCCCACCTCAACACAAACCCCACTAGAAATTCCTCCTGCTGCCAAGAGCTTTAGAAAACCTTTACATTATTAATTTCTCCATGGATTCACTGTGTTTTGGAAGCCTCACAAAAAGCTGAGTACAGAGTTGGAGGGCAATAAAACAGTCAGAACAAATGGCAAACCTTTCAGTTTGGCACCACGGAATGTATCGTGCATCTGTGCATTCCTCTCTGTGCGGCGGGAAACTTCTCAAATCTGGTCCTCAGTTTATGTTACTCAGGCAAATGGTCCTTTAGTTACTCTGTGGGAGACAGCCCTCAAGGAGAAAGGCAACATTATGGGCCAGTGATTCTCAGTTTTCATGTGCATAGCTATCACTTGGGGGTTTTCTAAACGCGTATTCTGATTCAGTAGGTCTGTGTGTAGGGTCTACGACTCTGCATTTCTAACAAGTTCCTAGATAAAGCTGCTGATGCTGGTTCATGGACCACACTTTGAAATGAAAGGAGATAGCTTACCTTCTATACCAGACTGGGCTTCCTGCAATTAAGTTAGTGGTTGCACTTGACTTTGTTAAAACAAATATGAAATTATTCCAATTCAAAATGTTTGTGAAAACAAAATCCATTTCATTTCCATTTGGGGTCAGTATATACTAGGGAGTAAAACAGCTATTAATTAACCCAGGGAATGAGGTGGGTGGCAGAGGAAGAATTCTTTCATCTTTTACATAAGCACTTTTCTTTCTCACTTTCCAACTGCGTATTTTGCTTCCTTGTTAAAAGTAGCTAATGCCAATTTTATCTTGTGGTTTTATTAAAAAGTTCATCTCAGCTAAGTACAGTTCAGTCCCAGAAATGTCACCATAGCCCATGTGCTTCAGGCACAAGGATTAGACAGAACAGAGCTTTGCACGGCCTGTTTTATTTTGCTCACCCAAAAGGAATCTCATGTTCAGTTCCAACCCAGATGTCATTTGGGGTGACATTATATAGAAATTCCAGTAATTAAACTCACTAAACTATGACCAGCTGGTGTTAACCCTCTTGTTAGGTCACAAATTGCTTCCTTCGCTTGTGTGAGAAGATATCTAAGAGCCCCTCTGTGTTCTGAATTAGTTACAAGCTCTCAGGAAAATGACCTCAGAAGGCTCAATGAGCAGTGATCAGAAAGGGACCTGTGTGTGTCTGAATGTGTGCTGTCCATGGGCGTATGCGCATACACAGGCTACAGGAGAAAGAATAAAAATCAGTAAAACCTGAATTTCAGATGTTGGTGCAGAAATACTAGCATAATTACCTAAAGGAGGCCTCTTCCCCAGGGGCAGTCAGAAAGTAGTTTACCAAAGTCCTTCTAGAAAAGTCCAGAGAAGGTCAGAAGAAATCCAAAACCCATAAAAAATGGCATTGGAGACTCTCCCCTGCATTCCAGACAACAGTTAAAAATTGCAAGTATTTACTCAGCACCTGCCATATGCATACTAGTACGGGTATAGAAGAGCCAAGGGCGTAGTAAAGCCAATAGATTCGTTCGGCTAATAGTACTGATGCCTTTGGCTAGGAATACAGCCATTGCCCTCAAGGGACCTCTTGGGTAGAAAATATTGTTTAGGGCCTTTACAATGTCTCCTCCCGTCCTCAGAGATTAAAGCTCCGGGGAGGCGACATGAGTTAGAGACAGTTGCATTACATGTCTGTATAAGGGGTGAGGTCGAATTTAATGTGGCTACAGCTGTCAAAAGAGACTTGGGAGTGAAGTAGGACTTGAGCTTCATAGAATGCAGAGAGGTAAAGACATAGCAGAGCTGATAAGAAATACTTTCCCATTGGGATATTTTTATCTAATAAGAAAGACAAAAATAAAATGCGCACTGTATGTACATATATATGAGACAGACACACACATATATAAGCATGTAGAGATATAACTAAGCACTGTGCTGTTGACAAGAAAACAAATATTCTCTCTTATAAGAGAAGCTGAAAGGATGAGTAAGTAAATTGAAGGCAGGAAATGGATCTTATCCATTCTTCGAACCCTAATATCCAGCACAAGATCTGACACGTGATAGGTGCACAAGATTGTCTGAATAATAAAGGTCTAAATCTTCATTTCCGCTTTGAGTTCCAGGTCAGAGGTGAGAGCCTCCGTGAATATTCCTGGATCGTTCCCTCAAATCTCTCCCTCTTTTGTCCTTTGCTTCATCTGTGGCAGTTTCCCACCCTCAACCACCGCATGTGAAGGTCGCGAAGGCAAGGTATGAATTCTAACTCTTCCCCAGAGATCCCTTCAAAACACCAAGGTGAAGTGCTTGACAACATTTGTGCGGTGGTTGCAGTGACCAAAGAACCTGCTATCATTTAATTTAAGGTCATCCTATTACTTATATAGGGAAAATGTGTTGAAAAAAAATAGAGAAAATGCAGAGAGAAAGTAATTCAGGTCCATTGGTATAAAGTAGCTTAAGGTTAGCAAAAGTGTAGAGCATCAGGCGTTCTCAAACATGATTGACAGGAGAATAACTTCACCTTTCTGTAGTGCAATTTTATTACACACATTGCAAATTTAAATTCAGATACCTTTAACACTTCCACTTCTAGGAACTTTGTCTACAGTTACACTCATGTGTGCAATCATCTCTGGACAAAGATATTCATTGCAGCATTTGTTTGTGGTAGAAAAATACAGAAAATAAACCAAATGTGCATTAGTATAGGAATGATTCGATGAGTTCTGGTGTGTTCAGCCAGTCAAAGACTAAACAATCTAGAAAAAGAAGGGACCAAGCTCCAAGACACGTTAAATTGAAAAGAAACCAAAATACGAGTAGTAGACATTATTGATGGTTTCAAAGGAACGTGTACACATGTAACTGATTATAAGTGTGTAGAATCTCTTTTAAAAGATATACAATAAACTAAATAAAATAATTGCTTCTTGTTAAGGAAACTTGGGAGCAAAAAGAGAGCCTTAAATTCTCATGTAGACCTTACTGTATCGTTTGCATTGTTTTGCTATGCATCCATATTGGTTTTTAAGATAAATTTTATAAAATTACTGTTTAGGAGAATAGAGCAACTTAAGGGTATTCGGACACCACAATAGGTGCCATATCGGCTACAAATACTCCAGCAAGACTCCAATCACAATTTCCTAGCATTCTGCCTCAGGATGGCAGTCTCGTTCTTCCATTACTTCATTACTCCAGCAAAAATGTAATTTGGATTTCCTCTGAGTATTCCCTGACTTCACCTGCAATGTCTGAGTCCACAGTGAATTCAATTATTAAGGAACTGCTTCCCCAGAAAGAAGACTTTGGTTTTATTATATTTACTGCACCCGATCTTTTTCTTTTCTAACTTTGCCTCTCTTTTAAACTCTCACCAACACAATCTTGCCTCCCCCAACACAGAATGCACATGCTAAAATGGATGGGTTTTCCTCTTACCAGCTGGATGGGTGGAGAGTTTCCAGAATCTTGCCATGGTTAAGGAATACCATTTAGACACCTACCATAAATATATATGCCTTGTTTTCTCATTATTCTAAGTGGTGTTTTTATTTTACTCCATTTTAACCCCAATTCCTCAAGTTCTACATATTCTTCTATATCCACTGTGGTATTTTTTCCTCAACAGAATATTTTCTTCCAACAAAATTTTGTGGGAATATCCATAGGGTCATCATGGGCTTCTCTGGGTTAAATGGGAAATGGGGATGCTGACCCACCTGCATGCCTTTTCTTCTCCCTGCCCACTTACTCTTCACTCTCCACTCTCCCCCCACCCTCTGGAGTTGCATTTCAAAGTATATCGCTAAATTTTGAAGTATCACCAAAACGTGACTAAGTTTCCACAGTCGAGTTTGAAAACCTCTGTCTAGAGAAAGGAAACCCAGCTGTAAGGAAATGTAAGCTCAAGTCAATATTTTCAGAAAGAGGCAAAGTTATTATAGTGAGATAGGAAAAAATGTAGCCTCAGGTCTTCTGGCCTGAGCTGCAGAGAATGCCTAAAAACATTTTATGCTCCAGACTTCCAGGAAAACTGCAGCACGTTAAAGGGCAGCGGAACAGATTTCTGTCTGCCAAACACCTACTATTTTTTTAAGTGAGAATAAAAGGGATTTTAATATTTTATGACTCCAAGAAAATATGTTATCAAAAACATTATACCTACAAAACCTGTTTTCCTGACATTGAAAATATTTTTTTTAATTGAGGTATGCTAGAAAGCTCTGTTACTCTCGACCTGCTCTCCCACTCTAGTCCTCAGGCAGAATTAAGACAGCCATGGAGGTCTATTCTTTCAATGGACAGCCTCCTTCTTAGGCAGAAAGATTTAGCAGAAAGCACCAGGGCCTTGGAGCCCAGCTAGTCTCAAATCCCAGGTTGGCCATGAACTTGGGTGTGCTACTGTCACATTGAGCCTCAGTTCCTCCCTTATAAATCCAGGCTGGTGTTTGTAAGCAGCCTGGTGTAGTAGTCAAGAGCAGAGAGTCTGAAGTTAGACTGTCCCAAATCTCAGCTCTAGCACCTTCTAGATGTGCTATGCTGGGCAAGTCTTAACCACTCCGTGCCTCGGTTGCCTAATCTTCAAAGTAGGGCAAACACTAGTACGCATGTCATAGGGTTATCATAAAGATTCAATGAGTTATTTTTGTAAAGCACTTAATAAGTACTACATAAGTATTTGTTAAATATCTGTGCATAGTAGCATTATTTATTGTTATTTAAGTTATACCAAAAGCAGAAGTGGAAATGGTAAGTGCTGTGGATCAGGACTAGGTGTCAACTCAGAGTATTAGGAATGGATGGTCTTCATAAGCCCTTCTGTCCTCTATGATGTGATTTTTCTTATTATTGTTCATGTACATGCATTACTTTGATATTTTTTAAATATGTAAAAAATAAAACCCACAGTGCTAGATATGAGATATTGTCAATCTACTCAATCCTACCGAATCTGTTCCTTCTCTCGTAAAATTAGGACAATAACCTCAATCATTGTTTGCTCCCTTTCTATCTCTTTATTTCTGGAAGGAAACACTGTTTCTGAAGTATGTAGGACAACTAGCTATGTGACCTTAGAAATCATGTAATCTTTCTCACTCTGTTTTCATCAGAGTTGCACTAGATCTCTGAAGCTTTTTCAGCAATGAAGCCAATGCATGATATTTTGTTATCTTTTTAGCTTAGAAAAATACAAATGTTATTATCACACAGTTCTGTAGGTTTGAAGTCCACCACAGGTCTCACTGGGCTAAAATAAAGGTGATGGTAGAGCTGTGTTCATTTCTGGAGGCAACAGGGGAGAATTCATTTCCTGCCTGTTCCAGCTTCTAGAGGCTGCCCTCACGCCTTGCTTCTGACCTTCCTACATCTTCAAAGCCAGTATCAGCTGGCCGAGCCCTTCCCACATCTTATCGCTCTGACCTCCTCTTCTGCTTTTTTGTCTTTAACCCCTCTACTTCATTTATTTTAACTGAGGTGCAATTCTTAAATTGTAAAATTAACCATTTTAAAGTGAGCAATTCAATATATTTAGGGCATTTAGTGCATTCACAATGTTGTACGACCACCTTCTTTATCTAGTTCTAAAACAGTTTACCACCACCTAAAACAGTTCTTCCCTAGTTCAACAGGAAATCTTGTGCTCATTAGGCAGTGGTTCCCTATTTCCTGCTCTCCCTATCCCCTGGCAACCAGCAGTCTGATTTCTGTCTCTATGGATTTACCTATTCTGGATACTTCATGTAAATAGAATCATACAGTATGTGAGTGACATTTTGTGTCTGGCTTCTTTCACTTCATATTTTTATGGTTCATCTATGTCCTAGCATGTACCAGCACTTAACTCCTTTTTTGGTTGAATAATAATCCATTTCATGGATATACCACAATTTGTTTACCCATTTATCCACTGATGGACCTTTGGCTATTTCCACCTTTCAGCTATTATGAATTGTCTGTTATGAACATTCTTCTGCATGTACTTGAGTACCTGTTCCTGTTTTCAATTTTTTTGAATAAATGCCAAGGAGCAGAATTATTGGGCCAGATGGTAATCCTATGTTTAACTTTCTAAGGAACCATCAAACTGTTTTTTACAGCAGCTGAATGAAGTTACCCTTAATTTTAATACATATCCAGAGAACTACAGTCCCTCCCTTTCATGTGGCCCCTTCTGCCAATACCTCCTAGGATTGCAAAGCTTCCTCTGACATTTATGAAAGCAGGAAGCCCAGCTAAACAATGTCCAACTGTGCAAAACTACCAGAAACTCCTGGGAGGTTGGCAAGGCTTTCTAAAGAGGTTTAGACCTTCCAAAACTTTGATGAAGCTGCTCCATGACGGACACATGCTCAAAATATGTTAGGTGTTTTGTAAATGTGGAAATAATGTAAAGTCAAATAAGTAAGCTGGCTTTTAGAAGTTGAAAAGCAAAACAACTACAATTTCAGTCTTCATAAAGTATTTACTACATCAAACCCTTTATTCATTTGGCAAAAACATATTAACTGCCTGCTATGTACCTAGCATTGTGCCCTGATTAAATAACACGATCCCTCTTATGAGAGAACACATGATCTATCTAGGGAAACAGATGGTAAGCAAATAATCATCTTAGAATGTGACAAGGCTAAGAACAGGGTATGGACAAAGTGTCACGGGGGTGCAGTAGATGAAGGAGTTTATCATGTCTAAGAAGCTGAAAAAAGTCTTCACAGGAAAAGAGATTTTCAGCCAGATCTTAAAGCATGAGTAGGAAGGAATGTGATCATCAGAGATGGGCTGAGGCCTAGGGTGCTATGATCAATGGCTTGAGAGCATACAATTGCAGCACAAATTTATGGAATCTTTAAATAATCAAGTATATCTAGAAATAATAAGGTATGTGACTATGAAGGAGTGAAACTGGAAAGTACATATTTGTCCTATTAATCAGCCGTAAACGAAGTGACCCCTGCCAGCATGCAGCCATCCCCTTGGGAAACAGCCCACTCCCAACAATGGGAGTCCTCTAGGGGATCAGTAGCCCACATTGGCTTAGCACTGGCATCAAGAGCATGCAGGAATGTGTGACTTACTGCTGGGGTATCAGTTAGAAGATGTCAAGACCTCAGAATGGCATTTCTCTGAATTTCTAAATGCATCTGTCAAAATCCTAGAAAGCTCTATTGTATAGTATATAAGCACATAAGCTTTGGAAGAAAACTGTCCAGGATGACTTCTTTTTCTCTCTAACCATCAGTTTCCTCACCTGTAAAATGGGCCTCATGAAAATATCTGCCCTGTAAGGTTTTGAGAGGATTAAATGACCAAAATATGCATACATATCTTAATATAGTGCTAAGCACATAGTAAGCGTTTATAAATGCGGCTTAATGTTGTTCTTAATAAGAAGCCTTAAGGATTCAAACTAATTTGGTTCCTGGGAAAAACTATATACTTCAACTTTCTCTCGAATGAAAAGTTTGGGTCAAGGGGTTAATTATGACCTCAAAATCTTAATCACCAATATCCTAAGAAGATCCGGATTTTTTTGTTCATATGCTTGGTAAGAAAAATCCATGATTTTCAGTTCTTTGTAGAGCCCTAGATAATTGCTTTTTTTGAGAATTTTCAAAAAAGCATTCTCATCTGAGAAAGCATACATCCTGTCATGCTATTTCCTATACTTCTAGAGCATTTCCCTGAAAAAATGTCAAGAGTGACTAAGAGAGAGAACTCCAGGTTTTAGTAAGAGTAGTCTCTTATTGGTTAACAGAATTTCAAGTATGTTACATTAGTGTTTGCTATTTGAGCCCTAGCAACTTTTCAAAGTTTTACATTCCAGACTATCTAAATAACTCAGCAAAAGCTAAACCTACCTTGACAGAGCTTTATCCTCAGGTGAATTTAAATTTAGAAAAATGGAGATTATTCTGACACAGCTAAAAGACTTTTCTTCAAAATCTGTCACATTTAACAACTGTGTCCAGGCGGGAATTTATTCCTTCCGGTATGACAAAGAGGAGGATGGACCAAAGAGATCAAGCTCAGACATTGGACATGCCTTGGCTTTACTCAAAAAAGAACTGGTAAGAACATTGGAAATATTATTAAATTTACATGAGGAGAAATACGGCAGGCAACACAAACAGATTATGAGAGCCATAACTGGGAAGTGGGAAATATTCCTGGTCAATAATTAACAATAAGTTTAGGAGAGCAGAATACACTGTATATATTTTTACATTCAGAGCATCTGTCCTAATGAAAGTGTTTTGAGGGGGGTAGTTTGTTTGTTTTTTTACAAAAGGAAGAAGTGCCCACCATAATGGCTATGTATGGCTGATTCACCTAAAGTCTGACAGCTTATATAGCCGTTAGCAATTTATTGACAGCTAACTACATTTCATCCGAGAAACCAATGAATGACTCAGAATCGCTTCTTCCTTTGCTCTTCTGCTGCTTCTAAGCTATTCTTAGGATGCAATGTGCAGGGAATTTCCTGTGCTCTGAAAATATCTAAGATCTGCCTTCATTAAATGCTGCATTTTCATCAAACTTAAAAATGAGGCATACGTTCTTCAGTTTAAAAATCAAACAAACACTGCAACCTTTTGGAACCTCCAAACTTTCAATCTTGCCATTGTATTTGGAAAATCATCCCCTTCGTCTTGTTTAATAATTAGTTTCCAAGTGACTGCCCAAAGAGAGAGTTCTTCTTCACTGTCCAATGCTCTGACATTGGACTGGGTCATTTTGAACCTGTTCACAGTGTTATATGACTCCAAACAAACAAGAAAACTTTGTACAGAAGAAAAGCTGTGCCCTAAAATTGGTTTTCTGTTCAATTCCAATAATTTACTTGTTTGCAATTATCTTTCCATTACATTGGCTGTTTGTCTTTCCATGGGAGACACTGAGCTTCATCAGCCATCACAGTGAGCAAAGGGAAGGCAGAGCTATTGATCCACCAGCAAAGCACCTGAGTGAGCTGGGCGTGTTATGATTATGGGCTGATGAGTTTAAAAGCTTTCCCTTTAGTTTTCAAAGCAAGTCAAAATTACTTAGACAAAATAGTCTCTGTAGTTGTCGGGTTTTTTTCTTTTTGGAGATTTGCTGTGATGTTCTAACCTCAAAGATTTATCTCTGAAACAAAATTTCTGGTTATACTCTAATCTTTTGTAAAAAACAATTAAAACAAATAGTCTTGTGTGCTAGAAGCACTGAAATTTTACAACTGTAAGGTGAATAGTAGGATATTGAATTTCCTATACAATTGCAAGGGCTTGAACATCAGAAGTAGATAATATGCCCACCCTTTAACCAATAGAAATGTTCACATCTTATCTTGTAATTGTTATCTATTTTATAAAGGTTCACATCTTATCTTATAATTAAGAGAAATAAATCATTGGAATGTCACTACCTGTGAATAAATAGAGAAAACAGCAATCCTGGCAGAGCCAATGCAACTTACCTTAGAAAAACGAATAAGCTCGACACCATGGGCAGAGGACACCAATCCCATGTAGAAAATGTTGGAAATAGCAGTTTTGCCCTTACTTGGCATTTCTATGTGGTATCTCTTTAAATGAATGCATTTTTTTCCATCAACATTGATTTCTTTTCCAGAAGGTTATATGGGATAAAATAAAACAATATTGACATTATTTGCTCACTAGGAAGTAATATGTCACTAGGGCAAATGAAAACTAGTCCTGATTACCTTTCTGATAAGTTGAGACTATCTTATCTTGTCCTTATCAATGTCCTTTACTATCACTTTAGACAAAGTTATCAGTAATTTGATAACTTTTATCTGTTAGTAACAGTTGTTCATTATTATTTATAAACAGATATCATACACACTTTTCTTTATTTATATCTATATAAATATAAAGACATGTTTATCATATGTAATCCTTCTACCTACTGATTTAAGTTAAGAGGAAAGGATTCAGACTCAGAGACTTTAAGTTTTCGTGCACTCAGTTTTGGAAGAATTATTTTTTTCTATTTCAACAAAAAGGATATCCCTCTTTTTAATAATGTTCCTGGTTTAGTCCTAGTTACAAGAATCAGAAATTGAGTATGTTAGGAAGATGCAGAGATCTACACATATCAGAAAACCCCTAGTAGAGCATTAAAGCTGGCTCAGTTTCTTTTTTTTTCCTCTTTTCTTTTTTTAGCTTTATTGAGGTATAACTGATATACAAAAAAACGCGCACATTTAACGTATATACTTCGTGATGAGTTTGGACATATGCGTAAACCCATAACGCCTAATTACAAGGTTCCCGGCACCATCCAGCGACCCTTCAGGATAGAGATCGTCACCAAAGCCTGGGGCTGTAGTGCCGTGTTTGGACTTCTTAAGTTTTTCTTTGAACCATTTCATGAAATTTTTGTTGTAGTCATATTTCAGGGCAGCAGGTTAAGTGATTCCTTACATAAAAGATTTGAAATTTTCTGGGTTTTTTTTTTTTTTTTTTTATCACTATCTAAACTTCCCCTCTTAATTTTACTTTATTTTTTTTGTTCCTACTAGTAGCCTAGCAAGGATTGGTGATTTTGATGTGAGATCTGACAAAAATCTTTGCCCTCTAGGACATCACAATATCATCTAAAATGAGTCTTCTTCCTCTCTTCCTCCAGTTTTCTTTTCCTTCAACAATCGACAAATCAAGTGATAGCCAATTAACAGGCAGCATCCTTCAAGACCAAAATTTATTTCCAAGAAATTTAAATTCCTTGGGAGAAAGAAAAGAAAATTGCAAGACTCTGTTATAAATTCTTTGCAAACATCTTATTTAAACATGGATAATCCTATGAAGTGTTTTATACATGAAGAAACTTAGGCTCAGAGAGCTTGAGAGACATACCCAAGGTCACACTGTAACTGATAGAATTAGGATTTTACCCCAGTTCTGTGTAACTCCCTACTCTTTCCCATAACTTACACCTTCTCCAAAGACAGTGGCAGGAAGCAAGGTGGCAGGTGAACATTAGAACAGAGGGGAAAAACCTGTACAGAAATGAAGAAATAAGAATTTTCTTATCTTGTTCTCCAAATAGAAATGATCAGGAGGAATCACAGCAAGACTGAAGAGTATAGGTTAGCCTATGACTCAGGACCCTGCCCAGGTTTCACTGCTCTCCTCTAAAACATTGTGATTAATTGCCTCACTCGACGCTAATTTCTCGGGCACCCAGTAAGAGCATAGCACTGTGCGAGTCACTAATACAGCACAGTGAGCAAGAGTCTCTGTTCAGAAGAGTCAAACAGTTAACAAGTAAACAAAGAAAAATATAATAAACAAAATAATTGGGTGGCCTGGGTTTCTCTGAGAAGTTGACATTTGATTTGGGATCTGAAGAATGGGAAGGAAACCCCTGTAGGAAGAATTTTCTAGGCAGTGAAAACAGCAAATTCAAAGGCCCTGAAGCAGGAGAGGGCTTGACACGGAAGAAATTGAAAATCAGCCTACTAATGTAGCCTTGTGAACCCCAGGGTGGGTGATAGGAGGTGGTGTTGGAGTGATAGATGGGAGCTGACCAAGCCAGGCCTTTAGGCTAAGATGAGGTTGCCATTCTTCTCCCTATGTTCTACTTTCTTCCTTCTGTCAACAGCCAAGCACAAAGCTTTTTATTTGGGGCAATGCCCCCAATCAGGAAACACATTGTAGTTTTCTTCTCCGTACCTCCCACAGGACCAAGTCCTCAGTGACCACTAGGAGGGCTACTCAGTGATCACACTTCATGTTTTTATGGGATTTACAAATTACAGTGGACTTCCAGGCATCTTTTTCCTTCCTCACAACCACCAGGATATTAGTGTAGTCTAGTAGCTGTGTGCCTGGGCTGTAGAGTCACTTACACCTGGGCGCTTCCACTAAATCATGGCTGTGTGACTTCACACAAGTCACCTAATCTAGTTGAGTAGATCCCAGGTTTCTCATTTCCAAAAGGGAACACCTATCTCGCTGCATTCGTTCTGTGGGGATTAAGCAAGTTAAAGTATCTAGATTGCATAGTGTCGGGCCTGGCAGGGAGTAAGTACACAATACATGTACATATTTTAACTGCCCCCCGCCCCATTCTACAGATAGGGGAACGAGAATCAAAGAGATTAAGTGACTGCACATTTAGGAGATGCTAGAACCAAAACTTCAGATACTTCGTTTAAGTGCTTTTTCTCTCCACTGCAGTGAATCACTGCAGAGTGAAAGGAGGTTAATCAACCTGTTTCCACCCTACGGGAGAAGGAATCATGTACAGCGAGAGGAAGGTCAATTTCTGGGAGCGTGGGATTAGTTTGAGCATTGATCTAAAACTCTTACACAAGAATTTCTTAAGGGCACACTTGCTTTCCATTAAGCATTTCTCTTTCCTATTTCTGCTGAGCAAAAGAAGAAGGAAAAACATCCTACCCTACGCTTTCTTAAAAGGAAAGAAATAAATGGAAGTTTGATGAAATTGTGTGGGTGCTCTTGACTCATCTTTACCCATCACCCTAAAATGTGTCCATATGGAAGACAAATAGTGTTATTACATCCCAATGCTTAGGACTAAGTTCCAAAAATGCTGACAAGTCACTAACCCCAATAAAATATATAGAAGTTAATTATAACTGAAGCACACAGAAGTCAGCTGGGAGATTGTAACCAACAAGCTTCCCTGAATGAACTCTCTGTTCTTTGGTGTGAGGGAAACATGGCAGTTCTCTCTCCTCGTCCCCCTTTTACGTCTCCCTTCTACCTTGCCTGCATGACTCCTAAAGTGCAACTCCATACTATGAACAAATGTACTGTAATCCTGAGAAGGAAAGGAAATATTCTCACTGGCTCATGCCCTGGGGACATTTTGAAAGCCCAGAGACTGCAGATCGCCTGGTGCTATCTCTATAACCTTATGCTTGAGGTCATTCACTGCCATTTTCTTCTCCCAAAAAGAGTATGCATCAGGCATTCAGCACAGCAGCATTGTCCCCAGAAATGCGATTAGCTGCAACACCACCAGAAGTTCAGGCAGGTAGCAATTGCCATTAAAGCCTTGTTCGGAGGGCTAGTCAGATTTCAAGAGCTGTGGTTCTTGTGAAAAGGCAACTAGATTTTCTGCCCTGGAGAGATAGGATCAATCAGCCCCGAATCAAAGAAGAGTACTGGCCAAGATAATGGGAATGGAACTGGAAGTAGGTATTCGGATTTCTGCTACTCACTCTCTTTGGCTGTCTGGAGGGATAGTGATGCCATTGTCCCCCACTCACTATCCATTCATTCATTCATTCACTCAAAATACATTCTATTACATGCTTAGCTGTGCAAGAGATATAATTGTCCCAATATGTATCCCAAAGAACATTAGCCATTCAAGCAATTCATTGAGAAATCTATTTTTTTAATTTTAAAAATAAATGTGGAAACGCTGACTACCCTAGTCTCCTCCAGAAGACTTGCAATGCACAAAAGTTCTGAGAAGTTCTACATTCAAGCAAAAACTAATTTTGCTTATCCCAGCATTTCTCAAACTTACAACGCCTCTCCCCCTTTTCAGCCAAATGTATTAACAACTCACAGAACTAATGTTTCATGAAGCACACTTTAGTAAAGTCTATAACTCTATCTAATCAGCCCCAAATTTATTTTTTTAACTCTCTAAATTTCATGTGTACCAAGATACCTTTTTAGATTTCTGAAAAATTGTTTTCCTGCATAGGTTAACTACCAAAAAATGAATACTTAATTTCTTTGGGCTTCAGTAGAAAAATAAAAGTCCTATGTTGCCATGACTGAGTTTAAGAGTAAAGATGGGCAGGGACTTATAGGGGAGGAAGAGACCATAGGGACTATGGAGTCCTGCTCCCTAGCTCTGTGCAGCACCAGAACAAGCCATTTCAGGCCAAAGAAGTCTCACGTGTTCATCAGCCTCCCAACAAAATGCTTAATGCTATCAGCACATGCTTACTGGGCGTGTTGGGAGTCATGAAATTGAACTACGTGCCAGTGAATCCTTCCCTCAGAGAGGTTACAGTCTAGCATAGGAATGATATATGCACAATAAAGATTATGTCACAAGGTGGCAAGTGTAACTGCCATAAGGCAGGTGCAGATTAAGTGCAATGTATGATCCAGGAAGGGAGAGATTACACCCAGCTTGGATGGAAAGAGATCATAGAAGACTTCATGGAAGAAATAGCATTTGAGACAGGATCTCTTTCTAGGTATGTATGGAAAACCAAAGGCAAATATTTTCAGATACGCCAGCAGTTGGATCAAACTGGTAGTCTCTATCAAGAGGAAAAAACCCAAGCCACCTGGAAGCACTTTGCAAATTTTTCAAGTTAGCCAGAATGATAATATTTCTGCTTTCGGGGGTAGTATATGGAACCAGCTCCTTCTGGTTTATCATAGAATCCCATAGGGCTCTCTAGCTTATAAGAGGGACATTAAAAGCTATTGGTTCCAACCCTCTTCTTCCCCTGTTCTGACATTTGAACTTTTTTTTCTTCTCCCCAAAGCCCCAGTACATGGTTGTGTATCCTAATTGTAAGTCCTTTTAGTTCTTCTATATGAGCCTCTGCCAAGGCATGGCAGCTGACAGACAAGTGGTGTGGTTCCACGATTGGGAAAGGAACCTGGGCCACCGAGACAGAGGGTGCAGAACTTTAACCACTAGACCACCAGGGCTGGCTCTGATGTTTGAACCTTGCATGTAACATTCCTTGCACTGAGGCTGATTGGCGATTGCCTCCTTTCATCCTGTGTGCAGCCCATGCCTCTTCTCACCTACCTGGTCCCTATAAGTACTTGAGATCTTCGCCTTCAGGATAAAATCTGCAAGTGTTAGTATGCCTGTAAGTCCTTTGAAGATGTGTGCTAGACCCACCTTTAGAGCTCACCTCCTTTATTCTGCTGCCATGCCCTCAATATTCTAGTCATATTAACTATTTGTAGTTTCCAAAACCAGACTTGATTTCTTGTGCCCCTGCTTCTCAGTGCCTTTGCTTATGCTGTTTCCTCTGTCTAGAATATTCTTCCAACACACTGTCCCCAAACATCATTTCATAGACTTTAGCATTTTTTCAAACAATCTATTGAACAGAGCATTTTTATATAAATCTATTTATTTTTTAAAAAATATGTGGAGCTTCAACTATTTCTAGGCATCGTGCTGATTACTAGGGATGGAAAATGGAGTAAAATGGATCCTGTTTTCTGGGGCCTCAGAGTCTTTGTGGTAATTGCTGTAATTATCTAGGTCAAAGGCCTGAAAACTTTTTCTTAAAGGGGCTGAGAGTAAATGTTTTAAGTTTTAAGGTAAAACCAAGGCTAATAAGAAGGTACTTAAAGGACCATTTAAAACAACCATATTAAAATGTAGAAACAATACTTAGCTAGTAAGCCGTAAAAAAAACTGGTGGCTTCCCAGATTTGGTCCAAGGGCCTCAGTTTACCAACCTATGGTGTAGACCTGTGCTGTCCAGTGCAGCGGCCTGTGGCCACCTGCAGCTGCTGAGCACCTGAACAGTGCTGAGTCAGAATTGACATGTGCTATAAGCGTCAATACATACTGGAGACTTAGTACGAAAAACAAGAATGTAAAATATCTCCATTTTTTCATATGATTACATATTGAAATAATGATATTTTAGACATGTTGTTTTAAATATATATTACAATCAATTTCAACTATTTCTTTTTACTTTTTTAAATACGGCTGCAAGGAACCTTAAAATCATATAAGTGACTCATATTATATTCCTATTGGATAGCACTGGTTTAGATAACTTCTCTTTTGGGCGGAAAACCATAGTCCAAAATGAACTTATTAAAAAAAAAAACAAAAAGCTCTCATCTCTTCTGCATCACTTCCCCAAACCAAGAATCTTCTTAGCAGGGTCTTCCCTAGCCTGGGAAGCCAATGAAATTTAGACTCCTCTCTGTCACTCAGTCACTGTCATATCATGTTGCTTCATTTTCTTCACAGATATTTCTGGAATTTTCATATGTGTTTGTTTCCCTGCTTATTCTCTGTCTTCCTGAAGTAGAACTTCCATTCTACAAGACAAGACGTCTTTCCAATCTTCTTCATCAGGGTCCAGGTCAAGGTGGTCGTTTGGTACTGCCTTTTGCCTTGTTTCCTTTAGGTCTAAAACTATGCCAGGCACTGAGTGTGTGTTTAATAAATATTTTGATTGAATGAAAGAACCATAAATATGGCAGATAGAGAAATGAGAGGCTGTTGAGGAGACTGAGATAAAAATTAAGTGGAGAGTGAGGAAACCTAGCATTCTAATATTATTCGGCAGTCTCAGAAACTGAAGCAAAGAGCTTGCAAGCAGCTTGATATTAGAACACAAGACAAATCTAACCCAATCCACTGGCCCCTATGACTATCTTCTTTAATAATAATAATAATAATAATAGTAATAATAATAATAGTACTGTTGCATTTACTCTGTGCCAGGCACATTTCTAAGTGCTTTCCATATATTAACTAATTTAATCCCTAAACAACCCTATAAGGGAGACACTATTATTACCTTTTTTTTACAGATGAAGTAACTGAAGCACAGAAAGTGAACCAAGGTCACACTGCTTGTATGTGTCAGAGCCGGTGTATAAGCCCGGACACTCTGATTCTCTTAATCATCTGACTATGCATTAAATCTCACTATTTTCCCCTGATTTTGTTAGCTTTATCCTGTTGTGAACATGCTAGAAGAATATTATATAGCATGCATTAGAAACAGGCATCTTTTACAAATCTATTTAAAAAGTGGATGGGAGTATGATTGTAACAGTGAACTATAAAACTTCAGAATAAATAGAGAAAGAAGAAGAACTCTTTCTCATACTGTCTTAATCATCCACCCTCAAGACAGGAGAAAATGAGGCAAATATTTTCTGTTCCGCCTTGAGTGTGTTTGTACATTTTAATCTCTTGCCTTGTATACTCATCAGAGCAATTTTTCTGTTGGTTGTAAACTTTCTATGTAAATATGTGTGAAACGTGCTACCTACAGATATTCCCTATTAAAGCGATGAATATGTCTGTGTTCAGTGACAAGCAAGCAACCCAAAATGGACAGAAAACTACCAGCTTTGAAGTACATTTCAGCAAGAGAGAGGAGAAACTAGAGAGGCTGGTTTATTGGCAGGTCCCTCCGCCTGGACGTTCAGCTGAGAGCTGCCTTGTTCCCTGCTCCTTTCTTGCTCCACTCCGTTGAGATAACCTGATTTTCCTCCTCCTGCAGAGCCCAGCCCACCCAAAGTCTGATATCATGTCTGATCCTCAGCAGAAAGAATGTACAAAACCTCCAACTCAAAAAGCCTTCTGTTAAATAGCAACTTCCATTAGCTTTTGGTGTCCGTTCACTCAATTAATATTTACTGAGTATTTGCTGTGTACAAGACTAGATCCATTGCCTACATTCTTATTCCCCAAATTATTTTCTTGGGTACTTATCCATTTTTTTCTTCAATATCCCAGCTTGGATTTCTGGTTCCTTCTTTTTCCTGGTCTGGGCAGCCAGCTTTAAGGGAGTTGTCCAGGATTAGTTTACCTGATTTAAGATAGTGTGTATTTCCAGTGTTATCTCCTTTCTCTTACTAATGTCTGCTCCTGGTGCTTCTCCAAGTGCATTCCATTTCTACTTCTTCTTCTTCTTCTTCTTCTCCCACATCATTCGACACCCATCATTTGTGCCAGAAGTTGACCTACTAAACAATAAATACTTCTGCACATTGGTCTGAATTTTCAATAAGTGACCCCATGGCTATCCCAAATTTCTATCCCAGTTTCTAGAACACCAGTGAAATAAAACATGATGCCCATTAGGCCAGTTTGAAGAGAAGAAGAGGATTAGAATCATCTGCTGTATTTAACATTTCCTACTTAATACAAATTATTCTTCTTTAGGCATCTGTCACAAAGTGTGTCCCAAGAAACAGTAATCCTAAGGCAGGTATCATGAGAAAAAAATGTCCTGTGCAGGAAACCATGTATTCTACATTCCCTTCTCGTTTTCACAAACTGGTTTGACACAGGACCCCCATTTTTTTTATAACGTCCAATAATGTTCCCATTGAACCTACTTTAGGAAATGCAACTTTCCTAAAAGGAGACAAAGATGAACCAGATATATCTTCCACCTTCAAAGGAACTTTACCTTGGAGTAAAGGATAGAGAAAGATGCACAGCACAAAACCAGAGTAAACGAAGCACAAATGTGTGTGTTTATGTTTACGAGCAGAGGGTAAAAAATATGTATGGACTGATGGCTCACTTTCATTTTAAGATGATTGGACTTTAATTGGAATGATGATGTAAGGGTTTGTGTCCTGAATCCCTACCCAGTCTAGGACACCTATAGAAAATCAGATGTAGGGCAATTTTTACGAAGTTTTATGATTGATAGAGAGATCCCTTACTTCTCTTGTTTATGCTGCTCACAGCTTCCCATAAGCTACCCGCACTAACTTCTGGTCCCTTTTTTTTTTTTTTTTTTTTTAAGATTTTATTTTTTTCCTTTTTCTCCCCAAAGCCCCCCGGTACATAGTTGTATATTCTTCGCTGTGGGTCCTTCTAGTTGTGGCATGTGGGATGCTGCCTCAGCGTGGTTTGATGAGCAGTGCCATGTCCGCACCCAGGATTCGAACCAACGAAACACTGGGCCGCCTGCAGCGGAGCACGCGAACTTAACCCCTCGGCCACGGGGCCAGCCCCTAACTTCTGGTCCCTTTAATCATCCCAAAAAAGAATTTTTAGCTTTATCCCAAAGTCTGGCTCCACCTCAGTATCTGTATGGTTGTAATACTAAGTACAGTCATGTGTTACTTAGTAACGAGGATATATTCTGAGAAATGCGTCGTTAGGCAGTTTCGTCATTGTGCAAAATCATAGAGTGTACTCATACAATCCTAGGTTGTGTAGCCTACTATACACTGAAAAAAGAGGCCTAAAAGACCGTCCCATACTCCTATTTTACAGGCTCAGCATATTTGTGTGATTTGGTCACGTTGAAACAGCTCAGTCATGGCAGATGAGAGAGCAAAATCAAGGGATAGGGACTCCCAACCATAGAGTTCAGCAGCCATTGTCCTCCCTTGGCCAACCCAGTGAGGACCTCCTCAAAGCTGATAGTCTAATTCCATTTAAAGACTTCATTTGTCACATTTGCCGAACCCTCATTACTCTCACCCACACTCTGGAAGCTAAGAAGGACTGGCCAGGAGTAACAGGTTAATATGATAACACACACTCACTTTACTGAAGAACCCTACCAAGTTATCAATGTAGATATTAGTTGGTTGTAGGGGTCTGACCACCTCTTCAGAATCATTACTGGCCCCTGCAGTTGCAACTCTCCCGAGCTCAAGTACGCTAGCACTGCTAGAGTTCACCAAGAGGCAAAGGAAAACATATTGATAGTCTGTACCATCCTTTTTTCCATAACATTCTAAGTTAGAGATTCTTAGATGAATGTAGCTCTGAAGGCCCAAGGGTTTCATTAATTTAATTGCTAACAATTTATGCTTCAACCTGCTGTCACTGAAAAATGGCTGATGATGAGCTAATTCTCACATAACCTACCATAAGAATTTGTTCTTTTAACATACCTACATAAAACTAAAATCTTTAAAGAAAAAAATGAAAATAACATTAGGGAAGAAAAGTAAAAAAGAGGGACTGAAATCTAGTTGAAATAAAACACTCTTCATTTCCTCACCTCTGTCCCTTCTAAGACAATTCTTAGGTCCCTTTAATATTCCCTAAGTAGGATTTCCAGCTTCACCCCAAAGTCTGGCTGCAGCTCTACATATATTTATGGTTGTAATTTTTAAGCTATGAAATGCTGTATAATGTGCCTGCCACACTGTAGGCAACAGATAAATATTTATTTAATGAGAAAAATGGATGAATACTTATTATTTTATTATTTTCCTTCTTTACTTGCATATTTTCTTCTTTCACCTACCCCAGAGTGAGACTAGGGACTGTTCAAAAATGGATACCTAAATGATTTGATAACATTTCCTACTTATTGCATCTGCTGCTCAATCTTTGTGTTGCCAGTCTTTGGTTGCTAAATACTTTGTGCTTTCCACAAACTATTTCAGATGTGGAAATGAGAAGGACTCATGCAGTAGAGACAGCGACAGAGGTATATGAGCTGTAGAAAGTAGAATTCTTACAGAAAAAAAATACTAAAATGACAAAGAAATATTCTCATTTTTCCTCATATCTCTTTCTCTATTCCTCTACTTCCTACTTCTGTCTTCCAGGGTCTAGACATTTCTAACCTTAGACTGAAGGGATACAAATCCATTTTGCTAATATTCTTCACATAGTTGAATTCTCAAAGCTCAACCTCTCCTGACCAATGAAATCTCCACGAAGTTATAAGAAACACTGATAGTTAATGAGACATCTAGAGGGAGTGCCAGCTTCTGCCTGCACTTTCATCATAAATAATCTCATTAGAATGAGATGGTTCTAATGAATTGTTAGATCCTTTCCTTAGATCTGCAAGAGATTGCATTGTCATTATGATAATTATCATTAAAACACTACTTCTTGAGCTCCTACAAAGTACAAAGCACTGTGCTTAGCACTAGAGATCAAAGGCCATAGGAAATATGATTTCTGCCATCAAAGGCTTGCAATCTATTTGAGAATCCTCTGTGTATGTACATATGTTTATATATATTGTATATATGTAGTATATATATGTATATAGTATAAAATTGTATCTATGTGTATATCCACACATTATATACACATACATGTATATACATATTTATACATATGTACATATACATATTTATACATGTATGTATACAATGTATGGATATACGCATATATAAATTATATGTGTAATATATATAATTAAGCAAGATTAAGTTGGAATTAGAAGATTAACTAGTGAAATATTGCAGTTGGTTATCATTAAAATAACAATACTAACAGAAAATATAGAACAAAACAGTCTGTACAAATTAAAAATCAGAAAAGGAAGAACTTATAGGAAAAGAACTCTTGTTTTATTTTTTGGCTATCTTTAATTTTATATTCATTTTATTTAGTGTATACCTTTCAAATTAAAAAAAATAAGTTAAAATACAAGACAGCATATGCTAAATTTAAAATGAGTGATATGTGTACAGGCAACTAGTATAAGAGTTCAGAGGAAAAAGCAGCCTGAGAATTATTCTGGATTCTCTTCAAAGTAAGCTATATACATACAACTTCTGTATCTTACGAAGAGTAAAACTCTTTACTCCATACTTAGCCACTAGGGAACCAGATTACAGAATAAGGAAACTTTCTGATTTAATTAAATATAGATTTTACAGTCTTTTGACATAACTCAACCTTAACACTTTCATAAATATACATAAACTAGACGCTTTAAAAATATTTATCAAGTAGCAACCTTGTCTATGTTTTATTGAATAATTAAAAATTGTTTGTCATTAGATGACTATTAATATACAATGAAATACCCATAAAACTTTTTAAAGAAGCTTTAGAGGATTGAGTATTTTATTTTTTCCAAAGATGCCCAACATCATCCCTAACTTCTTCCCCCCAATAAAATAGCATACTATTTTTTTGGCAGTGCAAAGTTACACTCAACCCATCCCTGGACTCTAAATCTATGAGTCTGAAGCCCCGAGGCTGGCAAGGAGTGACTCCTGCTGTCAGCTCTCCTGGCTTCCCTCTGTCATAGGCTTGAAATGTAGAGCAGGGTGAAAGTGTTTAATTTGTAAGCTATCTCCTCCTTTGGGAGTTTACCTTGAGGGGGGGTCTCACAAACTTTGAGTTACTTAACATTTCAAGGAACTTCTCAGTAAGAGGGCAGACTAAAAAGTTTAGTTTCATTCAGTCAAGGAGGACAAAACCTGAAACATGAAGCAGTGGTCAATACTCTTGATCTCAAGTGACAGAAACTGAATTAAAACTAGTTTAATGAGAAAGAGAACTGGTTCATGTTACTGGAAAGTCCGGGGGAAGATCTGGCTTCAGGGTCTCCAGATCATCAAAATTTTTGGCTCTCACTCTCTCTCATTCTCTGTCACTCTCTCTCTCGCTTCTGCTTTCATAGCTATTTCTCTATGTGAATTACTCTCATTCTCTCAGACTGTAGCCTGGGGTTGGAGTAGACAACAAGTTGAGTAAAAGAGAGTGGAGTTTGAAGAAACTGTAGCACATCCAGGTATAAGAAGTCAGTCAGCAATTAGATATATGAGTATAGAGCTCAGGACAAAGGGCTCCATTAATACTTGCATAGAGTACCATGTAATAATAATAGCAACATTTATTGAACATTATCTATATGCCAAGCACTTTACTAAGCAGTAAACCTCATTGAACCTTCAAAGTTCTGTGACATAGTCTCAAAGATTTTAATGTCTTGCTCAAATTCCCACAACTACTAAACCATGGAGCTCCTAGATTCAGGCCAGGCCAGTGTGACTCCTATACTGGACACTCTAGATGCCGGCCAATGTGTTGGCTGCTGGGAACTCATAACTGTCCTCTCCCAGGATTTCCCTTCACAAAGGGAGCTCTCTCAACAAAGGGAGGTGACTTGCCCCTTGATAAAAGGCATCAACGTCCAACCACCTTGCCTCAATTTGGGAGACTGCAAAGAACTTCCCATGGGATCTTCAGAAGCCTCTGTTGCACCCACATCAGAGTTAAACCTCACCTTCTGCCCAGTTCTCCTTCTCCCCCTCCCTTACATGTCTTGTCCCCAAGTGCACCTCTGATAAAACTCATATACACAAAACTCCATCTCAGATTCTGTTTCCAGGTAATGAGTAGAAAACAAGTTCAAAGCCTGAGCTCATGACCTTTATCAGAAACTACCACTTCAGAACAAGTTTGTTGACTTTGCCTGCTTAACTCCGAAGAGAGATTGTGAAATGAATCATGAAGTTTTGAAAATGAGCAATTTCCAAACAGGGGACGAAAAATGTTCCCATGACATATTCAGAAAGGTAGCATAATTTTATGTGAATTGTGGACCCAGTCAACAATTTTTCAAGGTAAATATTTTATGTTCTCTATTACAAAACTGAGCAGAAGGCCTTCATCATATTGGTTTGCTCTTTCCTGTCTTCCTAGAAAATTAAACTGTTTGATAAACAGCCTGAATTTAGGAGTTTCTCCTTTACAGAGTTTTACAACAGCTAGTTTGCCTGCACATCAGAAACTGTTTAGATCCAAACTGTTTCCTTGAGCAGTGACCATGGCGTCCTGCACTCTTAAGTCACTGGGACTTTAGTTAATATTCATTGAGTCCCGTGGTATGATAAATAGGCACAAAGTCGCCATCCTCAATCTTGATCTGAATTGCAACCAGAAATCACATAAGAAAGATAAGAAACAAAGAGCACTTTGTCCATCTAGTCCTTGAAGAGCACTTCAACTTCATCTAACCCTTCTAGAATTTCCAGAAAAGTCACTTTTTCCCCATCTCTCTCAATATTTTTCAATAGAAAAGACTGACCCCCATGTTGTGATTTCTGAAACTCCGGAAAGTTCCCCATGCTGTCTTAAATGTCTCCTCTCATTATCTTGAGGATATTTGCAATTCTACCATTTGAAATTCTTTCTCGAATGTCAGTCAAATGTGGCCAAAGCAATAGCACCCTTTAAGCCTTTCTCATCTGTTGCAGTTCAGTATAAGTATGGTTGGGTTTACCAGCAACTTTCTAAACAGGGGATTTGGATGATTAAGTTGTTGCATAGGGAGATGGGGTAGGAAACCAGCATCAGTAGAGCAATTATTTGTTCAAGATCCTTTACAGACATGATCTCATTTGATCCTCAGCTAACTCTATATTATTCTTCCTTTACTGGTGAAGAAATTGAGTTTTAGAGAAGTAGGTAAATTAGCCAATGTCACATAACTGGAAAATATCAGACATGGGCCTGCCTAACTTAACAGCACCATCCTCTACAAACTCTGGGCTCATAAAGGGAGAAGATTATGTCATCAAGGCAGAAGAGGGAAGAGGAAAGAGGAACTAAGACACAAAAACACTTGGCCTCAGAAGCATCATTGTACTAGGTTCTGGGTCCAAAGGCAACATGGGAATACACAAAGCATGACATGACCTAAAGGGGGTCCTGAGATAAAGGACTCCTTCTCAACAAAAAGACACATAGTCCCCACAAAGCATAAAGGCCACCTCCTCTGTAAACAAAGCCAGAAACCTCTGTAAGCTCTTTGAAACCTCAGGTGCCAGAGATGGTTCACTCTGGATTGTAGACTCTTGGCCTTTTGATACACCAGTCTTACCAATAGTTTCCACAGCCCACACTCAGACAGAGTTAGGCTGTCCTGAATAGGACTTTGGAGACACATGCAGAAGGGAGTCTCCTGGATGTATCTGATCTAAGTGTTTCTCAGTAGGTCTCTTTATGAGGCTACCGCATCATTCAAAAATAAAATAGTATTTTCTGGAGGATTATCTGCTACTAAAGTTATCCACAGTATCCCTCCCTACAATACCAACAAAACTTAAGAGTTTGAAATAGAAAATGTACTCCTAGGCACAACTTTAGTTCTCCAAGTACAATAGGGTTCTTAGTAGTATCATTGGGTTTAGACAAAGTTGACCTAAGCCCAAAAAATTTATACTAACATATCTATTCATTAATCACAATTCTAGTATAACTTTGTCTCATCTTGGAATGTTAGACATGGAGCTCAAATAGTATTACAATGTAGTGGGAATACAGCATGTGATTAAGAATATGGGTTTTTGGAATCAGATAGCCTTTGATTCAAGACCCAGTTCTAGTATTTTCTAGCGTGTGGTTTTGGACAAGTTACTTAATCTCTCTATGCCTTAGTTTTCATGAGGATAAAATGGAGATCAATAGGTATCCAATAAGGCTGCTGTGAGGGTCAAATGAGATAAGGTATGAAAAACCCTCAGTGTTGTCTCTTTAATTTTCACACCATGACTGTATTTGAAGGAAGGAATTGAAAGTGACTTACCGTGAAATTTTGCTCATCTGCCAGGTGAGCACATGGCTATTCAGAAGGAAAATATATTAGTGTGGCTGAAGGAATAATAAAGTCACTTGGTTCACCTGCCTTCAAGCAAAAATCCAGAATGTCAGTAACTAAAGAGCAATTGCCCAACTCTAAAATCTCAGTTTACATCTTCCCAAAATAATCTATTTTGGAAAAACAAGGTGAGAGGAAGAGAGATTTTAATTTTTACAAAGCAAAACAAAATATGTAATTCATCACAAAATACCTCCAAAACCTGTTTCATGACACATAAAACAAAAATAGTCTTATCTCTGGAAAGTAAATGTTGGTTTTTTTAACCATCTATTTCTCTCTTAGTTGTAGCAGTATGATAAGCAAGATAGTTATCTACCTTTCTCAAGTAGGACATATCGCCTCTGAGACCATGTGCTATAGCATAGACTTTAGAATTCACATTACCTGAACCAAATCTCAGGCTCAGGATATTATTCCCAACTGCAGCAGGCATGGTGAACTGCTGACCTTGCAGCCATTCTTCCATACCTTTTCCAAACCAGAAGAGCCCTCCACACATTATAGAGGCTAAACTTGCCAATACTCGCTTTCTCAGCTTCTCTTATAATTAGTAATAGGCATGTGACTCCTCTCTGGCCACTGAATCATGGATGTCCGTAAGGGCCTTCTGGAAAAAATGTTTTTCTCCCTAATATAATGAAAGAAACACACAAGAAGAAAGAAACATCTTCCCTCCCTTCCTTCTTTGGGAACAGCAGGGTGAGGGCATGATGCTTGAAGTTGCTGCAGCCATATTGCAACCATGAGGAAGAAGTGAATAGAAGCACACTGAAATAGACTCAGAAGCTCTAACAATGTTGAGTTGCCAAACCAACCCTGTAACTGCGTTCCCTAAGACTTTGTATTACATAAAAAACATAACCCACAGTGGCTTAAGCCACATTTAGGCCCAAACATCCTTACTTCTATATTATTCTTTAGAGTTCCTGTGAAGAATAAGTGAGGGAGCCTAAAAGGAGGCTTAGAGAAGTTTAATAGTGCCTCTGAGTAAACTATCCTTAAACCTATTACTTTTCCTGTAAAGCCAATTCTATTCTTTACGATAGATCAACTACTGGTTCAACAGTCTACTAGCTAATTATTAACTTGTCTAGGTCTAAGTTTGCTCACCTTTAAATTGCAATTAATATTTACTTCATGGAATTATTTCCAGAAATATGCAAATTGGATGCAAGTATCTGTCACTAGACAGTAAATCTACTGCCAAGTGAAATGACAAATCCTGATACAGGTCCAGAATTCACGATTTTGGTGAGGTTAGGTTGGAAAACTGCTTTGGTTCTTTGCAAAATCATCCATAAATGAGGATCTAGGAGAATTAGACAAGTTAGCAGTTGAAGAAGAAAACAAATGACTATGATAGTAAATAAGTGTTTCAAAAGAGAATCACTCTAGATGGAAACGAAAATGATACAGCTGCTTTGGAAAACAGTCTAGCAGTTCCTTAAAGGATTAAACCTAGAGTTACCATAAGACCCAGCAATTCTTCCTCTAGGTATGCACTCAAAAGAATTGAAAACAGGTATTCAACCAAATACGTGTACATGTATATTTATAACAGCACTATTCACCATAGCCAAAAGGTGGAAACAACCTAAATTTTCACCAACCGATGAATGAATAAACAACATGTGGCATATCCATACATTGGAATGGTATACAATAGAATGAAATACTGATACATGCCACAACATGGATAAACTATGCTAAGTGAAAGAAGTCAATTACGAAAAACCATATTGCATGATTCTGTTTATATGAAATAGCCAGCATAGGCAAACCTATAGAAACAGAATATAGATTACTATTCGCCTGGGGCCAGGGGGATGGGGGGGGCAAGGAATGGGAAGTGACAGCTAAGGAGTATAGGGTTTATTTTGGGATAAAAAAATGTTCTGAAATTGATTTCTGTAGCGGTTGCACAACTCTGAACATACTAAAAACCACTGTACACTTTAAATGGATGAATTGTATGATATGGGTGTTATATCTCAATGAAATTATTATTTTTAAAAAGGAAGAGGGATGACTCCAGTATCAGAGGATTGGGAGAGGTTGTAAGAAAAATAGATCAACGGTTGAATATTTTTGCAAAAATTCCCCTGTTTATAACCAAGATGCTAAAGTCAAATATTCAGTGAAAAATGGTATTTGGCACCTTTATATAGTTTACCCAGAAAAATCACAGCAAAAAGAAAAGTAGAAAACAGTCAACACTTGATACATTCTTGTTCTAATTAGTGAAGAGATTCATAACCTTCACTGTGTTCAATGTAAGAGAAAGCACCCCTGTTGACATAATTTTTGGTCTTTGTTTAAAGATCGCATTCCAATCAAACCATTTGATGATTGAATGATTGATTAACTTCGCCAGGAGATGTTGGTACCTTGTAAAGTGGCTTTGTTTTCAGAGCTCCTTTTCTGGTGCCAATTATCCTTGGATAAGATGAAGTTTCTGTCCACTGAGATGGAGACATGCTCGTGGATGCTGTCAAAAGCTCTTTTACATTTGATGACTCGTGTCAGAGAACTCAACCATCCCAAGAGGAATTACTTTCTACCAAGCATCATGTGCACTCAGCTTCGTATGGATTTCCCAGGACTTTCTTCAAAGACCAGACATTATGAAAGAACTATTTTGAAGAGGACTGAAAAAGATCCAGTCAAAATGCATCTCCCAGACCCTCATCTAGTGATGTTTATTCTCCAACACCTTTGTGACATTTTAAATAACACGTCCTTTAGTTATGAGAGGAATTTCATGATGAAATCTCTTGAAGAACAAAAATGAGAATATGTGGGGATTGAAAAGGCAATTTAAAGGGCTATCGTGACCATTAATATCCTCTTGGATACAGCTGTGTAAACTTAGGATGGGAGGTACATAAACAGGAATTTGACGAGATGCTGCCAAGTTTGGCTAGAGCTCAGATCCTGCAAGTCGGTTTTAATTTTCAATAATGCCCACCACGTCTCTGACTTAAACAAGATATATAGTTGTCCATGCAAACACATCTGTGTAAGCCATATTGGATGAAACAGGTCTTTTGGCATGCAACATCTGAAATTTTGGGTTTTTTTCCCTCTGGCTCACTGATCAACTGCAGCTCTCTGCCAATAAATTATTGTAAAGAAATTAATAGGGAAACCTATTTGTCATCACTATGTATGCTACTGAGATTCTAAAGAGCCTGGAGGAAAAGTGCTGATTATTTCCATTTATCAAAGTCCTATTCATCCTTAAAGACACGGATCAAATCTTATCGCTTCCATGAAGCTCTGATTGTCCGTGCCCAGGAATGGATCTCCCGCTGTTCCCAAGTCCCACAGTGCCAGTTTTCTGTATCATACATCAGAAAGTCACCAGAAAACAAAGGACATCTTGGTAGACTTTACATCAGAGTTTAACTCCTGGCTCTGCCACTCCTGGGCAGAGCAATGACCTTAGGCAAGTAACTTGCCTTTCAAATTTAATAATGACAACAGCAATGACGTGTATTGAAACCTTAACATACGCAAAGCCTTATGTGCAATACAATATTTCTAATCCTCACAACAGCCTACAAGGTAGTTATGATTATTCTCCATCGTACAGCTCAGGCAACTGAGTGGTTAAAGAACAGGATAGCATATTTAATAAGCTAGTCTTCCAGCTTCAACAAATATGCATGTTGCAATTCATTAGCCTACTTTTCTCACTTCTTAAGAGGTGTTCAATATGTAGCAGTTATCATATATATTCCAACAATGCTGATTTATTTATTGTTTAACCATATAGGCTCTATTGGGAAGTTTTAAAGACCATGTTGACCACTCTGGTCCCAGAGGACCCCTGGGTTTTACATTTACCATTGGCAACCTAGACCTTGAATTTTACACTCAGCAACAAAAGAGCTGCCATAGAAAGTATCCAAGGCTATAAAATTCAACAAGATTAGATACCTGCCATTTCTCTTTTTTTTGTTTTGGTGAAAATAAAGCCACTCCTCATAGACAGAGAACACTTTTGACCATCATTTACTGTATAAGATTCAAGTGGGGTATCCAAGCATGATAAAATATTTCAAAATATTGCAATTTCACAACTAATGGATGCTAAAAAATAGCATCTATCCATACCAACACTTACTGAAACTTCATTATAAATTGCATATTTTTATTCTAGATAATTTTTTTTATTTTAAGAAAAGTTGAAAGAAGAATTATATTTTTATAGTCATTTCAAGGTTGGGCAAGAACTCCAAAACTTTATTTGGAATAACCACAGTTAGGTCTGGAATACAAGTTTTCAGCTCTTTTTAAAGTCTTTGGGGCAGGGTTTGAATGTCAACTTAAGGCATGTAATTTGTAACAGAAAGAATTCCTTTGAGGACAACAAACTACTTGAGCTTAGCAACCTGGAGTTCATTTATCTTATCTTGCTCTTGGCAATGATCTAAGTTGAGCTTCTGAAAAAAAAAATGGCAAATGTGATCAAATTAGGAATTGACTCTGATAAAGCTAAACTTTCTCAGTTGACAGCTACTTGCCTGACATATCTATCCAGTAAATTAGATCAGTGGACACATTTTTACTAATAATGGGATGGAACTTCTGATGCATGGAAGCAATGTCGTATAGTGACAGGAGCAGAGACTTGAAAGGAAAGAGGACAGGGGGTCTGCACCCTGGTTTTGTATGAACTTGAGCTGTTAATTAACATGCAACAATTAATTATTGAGAGCTCAGTTTGTACTGAGTACTGTTTTAGGTATTAAGCCCTAAAACCACTCTCTAAGCTTCTGTTTCCTCATATTAAATAATTCTAAGAAAGAACTAAAAACGAATGTAAGCAAAGCACCCAGCAGAGTCCCTGGAATACAGTAGATGACTGATAAGTAGTAGCTGATATATATTATTGTTCCCATGGCAACGGAGGGTGTCTGGAGGAATCTGATCTTTACAGTTCAATTTTTTTTCTTCTCCATCTCCCAATCAGTGTGGCTAAAGCTCAGTTTCATTATTTCAGAAATACGATCTTAACCCAACTCTTAAACTTAAATGTTCACGTGAAAAATAAAAATTAGTCACCTGAATATTTTTCCAATAATATTAATATAAAATATTTTGCCGATAATAACCACCATTTTAAACTGAGTCAGTTCTTTGGCGTGTAGCAATAATAATACTTGTATCAGGATGCTTTCAATTGCAATTAAGAGAGAAATTCCACTCAACAGCATAAACAATAAAGGAAATTTATTTGCTCTTACAATTGAGAAGTAGAGACTAAACATTGTATATTATCACATAGAATCCTTACAATGTGCCCATTATTATCCCTATTTTATACGAAATAAATGAAGCCTGGAGAGGCTAAATAACTTATCCAAGTTCACACAACCACTGTGTGGTGGAGTTAGTATTTGAACCCAGGCCATCTGACGCCAAAGTCCATTCTACTTTTAAACCAGTTAGAACACTTCCTTGCCCAGAGAACCAAATCAGTGTCAGCATTTCATGACGGTCTCTAGGCTATTTTACTTCCCAAAATATGATGAGTTTTTATTCCATTTTTCGCTTTTCTATCTTAACATTAGAGTATTGTGTACATAGCCAAAGAATTTGGATTAATATACTACATTACAATTAGCTTCAGTTTTCAAGTCAACAAAGGTCCACTCCCGGCACAAAGCGCAACAACACTGGAGGAGAGAAAATGCTTGCTCTTCATTTTAAGTTTACAATTTACGCATTTCTATAGCTCTTCAGAGCTGACAGAGGAGTAGTGCCTGGATTAGCTTATTTATAACCAACCTGGTCAGAATTTTTGTAAACCTGATCAGGTCTATCAAGGGTCAGGACCCACAGTAAGGGTGGATCAGCGAGAAATCTTTACAAGAGATTTGAATATGTGCCCCAGCCCATGCGAATTTGTGCCAGTTTCCCCCATCGCTGCCCACTCCCACCTCAACAGTCCTACTCCTGACTCCAAGGCCAGTGGTAGTTTCAAGAAATGACAACAGCTGTCCATAACACAAACTCAGAGCCACATTGCTTGGGTCCGAGTCAGAGCATTTAAAATAGAGCAACAAGGGGCTGGCCCAGTGACGTAGTGGTTAAGTTCACACACTGCTCCAGGGGCCTGGGGTTCACAGGTTCAGATCTGGGATGCAGGCCTAGTGCCACTTGTCAAGCCACACTCTGGCAGCATCCTACCTAAAATAGAGGAAGATTGGAACAGATGCTAGCTCAGCGACAATCTTCCTCAAGCAAAAACAGGAAGATTGGCAACAGATGTTAGCTCAGGGTCAATAATCATCACACACACACAAAAAATAGAGCAACAAATTCAACCAGCTTGAGATGAAAGAGGAAATTTTTGGCCCTTCCCTGCTCATCTTCAATAAGTGTAAGCATGTCCCCCAAAGGACCAGATTTTCCATCAAGGATTTCCCGAAGACCAAAATATCCAGGGCCATCTTAGCTCATCAGCCAAAAATCTTCCCAGGACTTACTTTCTCACGGGCAGAAAACCTTTCTGGAAAATATTTCTATTGTTGTTCTCTCTGCAGCTCATAAAGTTCTATATAATTAATTATTTTCATATCCATCTATTATTTTTTCATTTCTGCTTGTTTTTGTTTCATAATTTCTTTTTTGTGTGGATGTGAAACCTTAATTTATCTCTTTGGGCATCCTAAACATAATTCTTTTAAAGTCTATATCGCTATCAACTATCATAGAATTTATGCTGTAAAATGTGGGAAACCTCACTTAATAATGAAATAAGTAAAGTGTGTCAGGCACTGCTATAAAATTAATCGCATCTGTGGTACATTTGTGTCCCGGTAGTTGATTTTGTCGGCTGTTTTTCTTAAAGCTGGTTTTCTTCCTGTGTTTATGAATTCATGTTTGCAGACTCCTTTTGAAAGGAAGTCTTTTAGTTTGGGTTTGGATTTAGGCTTTATTTCTCTCACATCTGCATGTGAACAAAGTCTCACTCACTTTCTGCTTGTGTGTCTGTCTCGCTCGCTCGCTCTTGACTTCTGTACTCACTTGTCTCTCTGTATGCCCCTACAAGCCTCCCTTCCCAGTTGCCTCAATGTGCCCCCCACACCCAGCCCCCAGTCCACAACAGGTCTTTCAAAAGAAGTCTAGGGCATACGTTAGTTTCTTAGGGTTGCCATAATAAGTTACCACAGGTTTGGTGGCTTCACACAACAGAAATTTGCTCTCTCCCAGTTCTGGAGGCCACAAGCCCTAAATCAAGGTGTCAGCAAGTCCATGACCCCTCAGAAGACTTAAGGAAAGAATCCTTGTTTGCCTCTTCTTGACTTAGGGCGGTTCCCGGTATTCCTCGGCATACCTTGGCTGAGAGCTAGCTGCATAACTCCAGTCTCTGCGTCTGTCTTCACATGGCCTTCTCCTCTCTGTGTCTCTATGTATCCTCCTCTTATTATAAGGACATCTCAGTCACTGAGTCCACCCTAAATCCAGGCTGCTTTCATCTCAAGATCCTCAACTAATTACGTCTGCGAAAGCCTTATTTCTGAAGAAGCTCACCTTCTGAGATTTGGATGGCCATGAATTTGGGAGGGATGCTATTCAACCCACCACAGGTCATAGACCCTAAGGTGATATTGAGAAGAACACAGAAGCAGTGACCAAGCCAGTAGGAAGACAAATTCTTGGCCATCACTGCCAGTTGAGGACACAATATATCTCTACTCCAGCCCTACCACCTGTTCATGTTTCTGTCCTGTTTCTAGTTCTTGAAGATGTTTGCCTTATTTTAGAAACTAGTTATGTCTGCTAAGCTTTCTTTGTTTGCACTTTATCTCTCATTACTATGTGTTTGCTACATCAAAGTATCACTTTACTACATTATCTCAATGGGTTTCCCCTTCAATTTTTTTTATACATGCTGTGCAAGTCAAACAAAGTGAGCATCTGTTACTTTGCAACCTCAGCTTAGCTCAAGTGTTCCCAACTTCAGCAAGTCTTTTCAGACACCACAGAGAGAGAGAGGAGTCCATTCTGCTTATACCCAGCTCCTTTGTAGCAATGGCCAGATGATAGCATTGCTTATATATGTTCGTCTCACCTTTGGACTGTGAACCACGTGAGAGCAGAGACCCTATTTTTTTCATCTTTATATCCCCAATATGTGGTTCCCAGCAGCCTGTTATATACTCACTGATTGAATGAATGAACAGACCCACATCAATAACTTCACGTTGCCTCTCATTTCATCACATTTCTGCCTTTTTCCTCATTCCAAAGAAATTCCTCCATAAATATTCCTCATTTTCAAAACACCATCTGGGGTATTTCTCTATGTACTCTAACTGCAATAAAATTTCAAAGTCCTATTTTTAGATCAATTTCACTTGGCAATTAGGCTGTGGTAAATAAATTTCATTCCCCCGTTCTGGGTTTAATTCACTGCAAAAACATCTCCGAAACAGTTTACCTTTTCTAAACAGCTTTAATTTTCTAATGGCTAAATCATTATAACTGTTCATCAAGCCCCTGTAAATAATCTAGCAGCTGCGAACATTCTATACATCTAACAAAGAAATATGTTTAATAGAGGACAGGGAAATGTCATAAATAATAAGAGTTGTTGTAAAAATTAATGTTTTTGCATTTTACGGTTCATCTGCAATGAGTTATAGATTACATTTTAAAGCGTGCTCTGAGCTCCCATCACATAAAAACTATCACCAGAATAACAGGCAAACTGTTCATTTCCTCATTTTGTAACCCACTGCTCTCTCGATGGTCAAAGAATCAGAATAAGTGTTGGTATAAAATCTTTGGGAGGTGGATGATAAGAGTGGGGTGGGGTGTTCTGAAGCCTGTTTCACAGCTTTGGTCTTCTGCTTCTGGCAGTTCAAATGTACAAACAGGTTTTTAGAAACTGCCTCAAGTATTATTCTGGTCATCAGCTCCTTTCGAGACAAAAACACTGCACATATTTTCTCTGCTAAGTTGGACTTTGAAGGGTGAACTTATGTTTAAGGACACCTCCGCCTTGAAGCACTCCAGGTTTCTAGGTTGAATCATTTTCTATTTAGGAAACAGCACAAACAATGGAGTTTTGGAGTTGGGCCATGTTTCCATTTGCTTTTGCACTTTTCTTCTAATGAGAATGTTGTGTATACCTTTCCAGATGCCTAAATACCAGTGAGTAAGAGCCATAGATACATACAAAACATCAAACTCTCAAGGTTTCATAGCTACCAAACAAATGCACAGCTCCTAACGTGTCTCACAAGGTTGCATCTCAGGGAACAGCATACATGGGGTCTGCCTGTGTACAAATGTGCATGTGCGATGGCCTAAGACCTGCACAGGATGAGGATGCCATCACCCTCTCTGATCAGGGCGGGAGAAGAGAAAGAGAAACAGAGACAGAGACAGAAAGAGAGGGAGTTGGGGTAGGGAGAAGGAACATAGGTAGGTTGTAGGAACCTCAGCAAAGACAGATTAAAAACAATGTATATTTCCAAGTGTCTGGGACTGAGAGCCTGGAGGACTGAGTTCGCACCCCAGCTCACTCTCTGGGCCTCGGTTTCCTCACCTAAAATGAGAGCTTTGGACAAGGCAGTTTCTACGATCCCTTTCAGAACTAACATTTTAGGAGTCTAAAAATAAAAATATTTACAATCCATTTTACTTATCAGAACCTTTCCTAGCTTGAGGATATGAAACCTTGTCCTCATAAGCCCCCCATCCCTCTGGTACCTCCAGCACCCACCACATCAGCCTCCCATTCAGGTTCTGGTCACGTAGGGTGTCTTAGCCACAGTGGCACATCACAGTCACCAGAGGAGCTTTCTAAAGAGACATGTCCCATCGTCTGCACCTTCAGACTCAAATTCCGTAGTCAGGGAAGGCGACGGGGCTTTCACGTTATTGCAAATGTGAGTGTGCTATGTACTCCCAGTGGGCTCACATCCAGTGGAAAATAAGGTCTTTGCACCTTTGAGGTGTCATTGTGAATTGACCAAATACGGTTAGAAATTTGGCCCTAAGTAGCCTCTTTGGATAGCTTCTCTAACTGGAGAGTCCTTCAGGTCCACAACCCATGGCTCTTTCAAACGAATTCTTGTCATTTTAGGAGCTCCTCACACCCAAGCATCTCCTAGTACTTTACAAACGTGTATCAACCCTCACTCTGAGGGAGAAAATGTCATCACAGCTACGGTGGGGCAGGGCAGAATCAGCTTAGAGATTGAGATCTCTCTCCAGGGCAGTTCTGCGTCTGGTGTATTCCTGGGTACTTTGTCATTAACATTTGAAGAGGCATTAGCGTGACCTTCCGTGCACTTACTAATTACAGATGTGAACACACATACACAAAATGAAGAAAAAGGGGGAAAAGAGAATAAAACAAACAAACAACAGTAGCTTAACATTAGTCATACTACATTTCTTCAACCTACCTCCATAATCAAGTTCGTAACTCATTTAAAGAGATCTCAACTTTTATAAGCTAAAACACATGCATGTTATTTTTCCATGGCCTCAAATAGTGGGGATTATGCATGTTAAAATTTTGAGGATCTTCTTTGCTTTGGAGAGATAGAAGAGAAGGGAACTTCTTCTTGATGTATGACATACAAAGAGAAGGATTCGTAAATCCTAAGTTTACAACTCACTGAATTCTTACAAAGTGATCCACCTGTAATATCTGTATAGTCCAACCTGTATAACCACATCCTGGATCAAGGTATAGCCTATCACCAGGGTCCTTGGGAAGCCTCTCTTTTCATGCTTCCTGGAGTGACCCTTCCAAGAAGCATTCTTTCTTGCTTGTATACTAACATGAACAAATAGAATCCTACAGAATTTAGACTGTTTTGTGTCTGCCTTCTTTCAGCTGACAATATTTCTATGAGATTCATCCGTATTTAAATGTGTAACTCTAATTTTTTTCGTTGCTGTATAGTGTTCTATTGTGTGACTAGACCACAATTTGTTTCTCCATTTGACTCTGCCTAAACATCTGGGTCGTTTCTACCACATGTAATGATGCTATGAACATCCTTGTGCATTCCTTTTGATGCACATATGTACTCTGTTGGCTTTATATCACAAAGTGTATAAAATGGTCATGGGATCTGCCTGTGTTCAGATTCGGTAGATAGTGCCAACAGTTTTCCAAAGTTGTTGCACCAATTTACACTCCCACAAGCCATTCATGAGAGGTCCAGCTGCTCCATGTTCTCTCAATTTCATGTTCTCTTGACTCGTTTATGTGAAATTAGTTATATTTCTACTTTAAAACTTTAGAAAAATTTGCCATTGAAGCTATCTAGGTCTAGAGGCTTTTGTTTGTTTTTGAGGAAGGTTTTTAATTATAGATTCAATTTATTTAATAAATATAAGAATGCTAAGATTTTCTGTTTCTTCTGTCAGTTTTGAAAAATTGTGTTTCTCAAGAGATTTTTCCATTAAATTTAAAAATTTCAAATTTATTAGTATTACATTTTTTATAATATCCACTTATTATCTTGATATTTTCTGTAGGCTCTCTACTAATGTCCCTTCTTATTCTTACTGTTCTAATTTTAATTTTTTAATGTATGTACTTGTTGAGGTATAATTGACATATAACATTATATTAGTTTCAGGTTTACAGCATCATGATTCAATATTTGTATATATTGCAAAATGAACACCACAATAAGCCTAGTTAACATTCATCACCTTACATAGTTACAACATTTTTTTCTTGTGATGAGAACTTTTAGAATCTACTCTCTTAGCAATTTCCAAATACACGATATAATATTATTAATAAAGGATTATTAGTCACCATGCTATACATTACATCCCCATGACTTATTTATAACTAGAAGTTTGTACCTTTTGACCACCTTCACTCATTTTTCCCATCCCCCTACCCCACGCCCCTGACAACCACCAATCTGTTCTCTGTATCTATGAATGTGGGGTTTGTTTGTTTTGTTTGTTTAGATTCCACATATAAGTGAAATCATACAGTGTTTGTCTTTCTCTGCCTTATTTCACTTAGCATAATGCCCTCAACAACCCATGTTGTCACAAATGGCAAGATTTTCTTCTTTTTTATGGCTGAATGATATTTCATTGTGTATATGTATATGTGTGAATATATATATACAATGTCTTCTTTATCCATTTATCTATAGATGGACACTTAGGTTGCTCCATGTCTTGACTATTGTAAATAATACTGCAATGATCATAGAGGTGCAGAGGTCTTTTTGATTTAGTGTTTTCATTTTCTTCAGATAAGTACCCAAAGGCGGAATTGCTGAATCATATGGTAGTTCTATGTCTAATTTTTTGAGGAACCTCCATACTGTTTTCCATAGTGGCTGCACCAATTTACATTCCCACAAGCAGTGCCCAGGGGCCCCCTTTTCTCCACATCCTCACCAACATTTATAGTTTCTTGTCTTTTTGATAATAGCCATTCTAACAGATATGAGGTGACATCTCTTTGTGGTTTTGATTTGCATTTCCCTGATGATTAGTCTAATTAGTTTTTGCTTATCAGTCGCAATTATTAACAGTAAGATTTTCTGATAGCTAAATTTTGACTGTTTTCTCTGTTGTGTGCTTATTTTCTATTTCATTGATTTCTGCTCTCATCTTCATTATATACTTACTTATATTTAATTTGTTCTTTGTTTTCTAACTTCTCAAGTTGGATAATCACTGGTTTTAAATCTTTCTTCTTGCTAATGCATACATTGAAAACTATTAATTTCTTTCCATCACTGCTACAGCCACGTTCTACTGGTTTTGATATATTGAGTTTGCATCATTATTCAGTTCAAACTATTTTATAATTTCCATTCTCTTAATCCAGGAATGGTTTAAAAGTATGTTATCAATTTCTAAACATTTAGATATTTTATACTTCCTGGTTTTGAAATGTAACAATTCTAAAATGGGCAGAGAATATATACTGCTGATATGAATTATTCAAAATATGATGAGAATTGCTCCATGTCCCAGAGTATGATGTTTTTCTAAATAGCCCATGAAAAGAGTGTGTATACTGCAGTTTTACCTGTAGAATTAGAATAATATTTTATATATTTAGATTTAATCGTCCGTTAATTATATTGCTCATATCTTTTATATCTTCACTGATTTTCTGTTTGCATATTCTATCAGTGAGAGAGATGTGTTAAAATCTGCAGCTATAATTGTAGATTTGGCTCTCTCTTTGTTTGGTTCATTTTTGACTTGATATATTTTGAAGCTATGTTATCAGGTGTATCCACACTTAACATTGTTACATCTTCCAGTTGAGTCAATCCTTTATCATTAGGAAATATCTTTCATTGTCCCTTATGCTACTCTGTCATAAAGTCTACTTTGGATGACATAAATATAGACATACTAGCTTTCTTCTGCTTACTGTAATGTATGTTTTCACATGATTTTAAACTCAATCTATGTCTTGATTTCATATGTGGTTCTTATAAACTAAATGTAGTTTGTTTTTCTCTTTTCCTTTCTTTTCTTTCTTTTTTTACTCAAATATGATAACTTTGGTTTGTTAATTTGTGCATTTTAGTCCATATACATTTATTGTAGTTACTGATATAGTTGAGTTTGTCTGTCATTTTGATTTTTTTCCTCTATTTCATCTGTTCTTTGTTCCTTTAGTACTCCTTGCCACATTTTGTGTATTAATTAAGTCTTTTTAATGTTTTATTTTATCTCATCTATTAGTTATTTTATTATACTTTCTAGTACCATATTTATAGTGGTCACACTAAAAATTACAATATATTTCCTTATTCTATTATAATATACTTTAAATTTTTACTAAGAGGAGGGGCAACAGATGTTAGCTCAGGGAAAATCTTCCTCAAACAAACAAAAAAAAAATAGGAAGATTGGCAACACATGTTAGCTCAGGGCAAATCTTCCTCAGCAAAAAAAAAAAAGGTCACAGGGATGTAATGTACAACACAATGACTATAATCAATAATATTGTAGCACTTATTTTGTAGTGTATAAAAATATTGAATTATTATGTTGTATACCTGAAACTAATATAATGTTATATGTCAATTACACCTCAAAAAAACAGAACTGAAGCAATATCATTCTGTACTGCGTGTAGTGAAGTGTTTAACAAGACTTGTAATAAAGATATTTCTAAAAAGCTAAAAGAAAACTTGTTACCTTTACCACTGCCCAAACAACACAAGAAATGTACAGAGCTCGTATCCATTTTTCTCTTCTCATGTCCTTTCTGCCATTATTGTGATACATTTTACTTTTATTGCTATTATGAACTGCAAAAAACATCATTGTTTTGAACAGTCAATATCCATTTACACTTATTTATTACCTTTTCTGATATATTTCCTTCCTTTCTGCACTTTTGTGCTTTCATCTGGGATAAATTTCCTTCTGCAGGAAGAACTCTGTGTTTCTTGCAGCGTAGGTGTGCTACTGACAAAGTCTTCAGCATCTTTTTGTCTGAAAATATCTTTATTTTGCTTTCATTTGTTTCCAAAATATTTTACTAGATATGGCATTCTAGGTTGATTTTTCTAGCACTTTACAAATGTCATTCCATTGTTTTCTGGTTTCCATTAGGAATTCAGCTATTAATTGTAATCTATTTTTTCTCTCTGGCTGCTTTTAAGATGCTCCCTTTGTCTTTGACCTTTAGCAGTTTCACTATACTTTTCCACCTATGGTTTTCTTTGTATTTGTTCCTCTTGGCATGCACTTAGCTTCTTGAGTTAGTGGAGTAAATTCTTTTTATCAGATTTGGGAAATTCTTGGTCAATATTTCTTCAAGTATTGCTTCTTTTCCATTTCCTCTCTCTTTTCTTTCTAGGACTGTTAATACAGCTATGTTAGCCTTCTGATTGTATACTCATTAATTTTATTTCTTATTCTTTTCTTTTACTGTCTTTTTATATCTTTTTTATATTGACTTTCACATTGGATATTTTCTGTTAACATGGCTTTGAGTCTACCGGTCTCACATTGTGTCCATTTTGCTTTTAAATCCATTCATTGAGTTCTCTATTTTAGATACTGTTTTGCAGTTCTAGAATGTCCATTTGATTCTTTTTTACAGATTCTGATTATTTGTTTATATTATTCATATTGTGCATTTTACATCTTTTGTTCTATTTGCAACATAATAATTACAATCATTTGACATACTTAAGTGCTAACTCCAACATGGATTATGTCTGGGTCTAGTTCTGCCTTTTCTCTCAGCCGTTGATTACTTTTCATGCTTTTTTGCATGTCAGTAATTTTTTAGACATTGTAGATGCTTTGAATTATGTTCTCTTCCTCTCAAGAATGTTAAATTTGTTCTGGTACACAGTTAAATTACAAGCAAATCACCTTGATCTTGTCAAGGCTTGCTTTTGGGCTTTGTCAGTGTGGGTCTTAGGTTTTAGTTTTGCCCACACTCTTAGGGCGTTATTTTCACTCCTAAAACATGGCCTTCCTGTTGTCTCAATTGAAATTCCAAAGTGTTCCTAAAGTCTCTCCACTCGGTCTGGATTTTGACTGCAAACTCTGTCTGCATAGCACTGTGCAGCCTCTAACATCTTTGTTCAGCTCTCAAACCTCACAACAAATATTCTCTGCTTAGCATCTCAGAGTTGCACTCTGTGCCGGTAGTCTAGGATTAGGCCGAGAATCCAAGGGGATTACTTACTCAGATCGGGGGAGTTTCCCCCTAATAACTTGGCTGCCTTTTCTCTGGGACTGTGCTCCAAAATCCCAGTCACCTTGGCAGTCTAAAATTTCAATCTCTGTCTCCTTCACTTAGTAAGACCACAATTCTCTGCTTAGGCTCCATGTTCTTGTTCTGTGAATTGGAAACTACCGTCAGGGAGAAAGAAACAGGAATGTGGGGATCACCTCTCATGCTTTCTTTCTCTCAAGGATTAAAGCTCTGTGTTGGTTGCTGTTCAGTGGCTGCAAGTAGTTATTTTACATATTTTGTCCAGCTTTTACATATGTTTATAATGTTAGGGTAAGTCCAATACTAGATGAGAGAAGTCCCCTCTCAGTAGGTATTAGCCTCTTAGCCTCCTCTCTGCTTAGTTTCTGAGCTCCTTGCCCCTTGCATGCAGCCCTTTGTATCTAGTAGATGCCTCATGGGGAGACTTCATACGAACTCTTGGGCTCACCTTTTTGTGACTGCTCTCTAATTTTTGTCTCCCTCACCATGGGACTGACACCACTGTTTCTTAGCTTCTAAACTTCATATTGAATACAGATGATCTCCAATGTATGATAGTTCAACTTAACAATTTTTTCAATTTTATGATATGCAAAAGCAATACACATTCAGTAGAAACTGTACTTTGAGTTTTGATCTTTTTCTGGGCTAGTGATATGCAGTACCATACTCTCTTGTAATGCTGGGCAGTGTCGTGAGCCGCAGCTCCCAGTCAGCCCCACGATCATGAGGGTAAACAAGCAATACACTTACAATCATTCTGTGCCCACACAACCATACTGTTTTTCACTTTCAGTATAGTATTCAATAAATTACATGAGATATTCAACACTTTATTATAAAATAGGCTTTGTGTTAGATGATTTTGCCCAACTGTAGGCTAATGTCAGTGTTTTGAGCATGTTTAAGGTAGGTTAGGCTAAGCTGTGATGTTCAGCAGGTTAGGTGTATTAAATGCATATTTGACTTAGAATATATTCAACTTACAATGGGTTTGTTGGGACTTACCCCATTGTAAGATGAGGAAGATTTGTATAGGAAAATGCCCTTAGGGGATAAGACCATGATAAATTTAGAGCTTATGATGTATGTTCTTTCTGTATTGAATCCTGGCCCCATTCTTCTGCTCACCGAGGTGCTTTCCAATACTTTCAAAATCTGCTTTTTGCTTTGTTTTGTGCTTCAACTCAGCTTTTATAGTTGTTCTCCAGAGAAGGGATAGTCTGAGACAAGTTACTCTGTCAGTGCAAAAAATCCCTCCTTTGCATTTCATTTTGACTATCTACCAGAACCATTTTCTAGTTCTGGCCTGAAAGTTAAAATAAGCTAAAATCAAATCAAGGGAAGAGATGGTGTGACTGATTTTTCTGAGCTTTGTCGCCTTGTTATTTTTGAATCCCCTCCTGCATAATTTATACAGAGTTTCACCTATAATATAGTTCATTGATGCAAGTAATTTCAATGCATTTTCATCAAATAAATCTCCCCAGTGAAATATTCTTAGCTAATAACTAACACATAAGAAGCCAGAAGTGTTTTCCAGAACCATAAATTTTAAGTTAATTTTATAGCTGTTGAAGAGCAGGATGTTATTCCAAGCTGGAGACCCTGCACTGCCAGTCTTCAGGGCCACAGACACTTACTGTGGAATTAAATGGACCTTGATAAGCATCATCAAATGTGGCTCTGTGTTCTTCTTTTTTCCACATTAGCAGCAGACCCTCGTATAATTCCTCTGACGGAAGTCAGAAGGAATATATTTCTCTAGTCAGGAAAAGTAATTTAAACTCCAACATTCTGAATGTGTACCAACTAATATCAGGGGGAAAATAATAGATAAATGAGCTGAATTTACATATCTATTGTTAAGCCAAATCTTTTATTTGGTTTAAAAATTAAGATTCACAACTAATGCCATGAGTGATAAAAGTGTGTCTGAGTTTTGCAAGTAAATTGGAAGAAAACAGAAAGTAGTCCAGAATATCATGAAAATGCAGGTGGACATCAAATAAAGGGAGATTCTTGATAGAAGATAATGGAATTAGTATTTGAACGGAGAGGAAGTGCAAGGAAAAGGCTGCCTATTCTTCTAGCACTTCATTTAAAAAGAGAAAAGGAGGAAGAAACATCCTTCTAACTACTGTAAAGTGAAGGAGATTCAAAAATAGAATGGCAAATAATAACTAAAGTCACCAATAGCACTCACCTCACAAAACTCTCCCCAGATTAAATCTTATTTTTAAGCCCAGACTTCAGGTCTAGATTATTTGAACAAAGTCTTGGCTCATACATACACACACACAACATATAAGAATACACAAACCTCTCTAACAAATTTTGTTTAGTTGATTGGTTTTTAAATAACTTTTTATTTTAGAATAACTATAGATTTATGGAAAAGTTGCAGAGATGATAAAGAGTTCCTGTGTACCCCTTAACTAGTTTCCCCTATTGTTAACATCTTACATTATTGTGGCACATTTGTCAAACCAAGAATCAAACACTGATACATTGCTATTAACTAAACTTTAGACTTTATTTGATTTTACTGGTTTTCCAGTAATACTCTTTTTCTGCTCCAGGATACCACATTGCATCTAGTCGTCATGTCACCTCAGACTCCTCTTGGCTCTGACAGTTTCTCAGTCTTTCCCTGGAATGCATGACTTTGACAGTTTTGAGGAGTACTAGTCAGATATTTTGAAGAAGTTCCCTTAATTTGGGTTTGGTTGATGCTTCCTCATGATTAAACTTGGAGTTATAGGTTTTGGGGAGGACTATGACAGAAGTGAAGTGCCCTTATCACATCATATTAGAGACTACAAGATATCAACATGACTCATCATTGGGGATGTTCACCTTGATCACTTGGTTAGGCAGCATTTCCCAGTTTCTTCCACTGTAGAGTTATATTTTTCCCTTTCTATATACTATTATTTGGAAGTCATATTCAAAGGGAGTGGAAGAGATTAAGCTCCGCCTCCTTAGAGGGGCAAAAGATGTTTCCAAAACCTGGATTTTAGAAACAACCATGAAAGGGCAAATGAAAACAAATCCAAACTCTTTTATTCAGTGTTTTATAACAACACCAAAACTAATATATAGTATACATAAAGTCACCAAACTAGGAATCCATATATACTTTACAAAACTTAAGGATGCCTTCCATTACTATGAAATTTGTCAAATCACAACACCTAACTTAAAGCATTAGTGCTGGCAATTGATGATTCGTAAATAGATGCTTAACATCATTTCTTATTTTGTTCCCAGCATTGAAAAACACTGCCACAAAATGCACCATTGTGCTTCAGCAAACATTTTAACATTTATTCAATGGTCTTTCTTCAGGAACTACAATTGTACAGCACATTGAGTTAGCGGGATATCTTTATCGATCCCTTCCTCCATGTTTAATCCAGCAAAAAATATCCTGTAATTCTAGGAAATCCACAAATGTGATCCTGCTTAATTATTTATTTATTATGCATTCGAAATTATTTTTTGAATATCTACTTCATTCAATGACTTGTCTTAGGTTCTGTAAGGGCCACAAAGTTTCATAGGATAGTGTTACTGCCTTCAAGGAGTTGATACTCTGCAGTAGAAGATATTTGCGTAAATCAGGGATCATGATGGAAAATCTGCATAAGTGGGGGAGAGTATTACAGGTATTAGGAAGATGGGATCACTTCCCTTTGAGGTGATCATCAGAGAAAGCAAGTATAATTCTCAACGCAAGCCTGAGTTTGTCCAGTCATCCTACAAATAGTTATCAAATCCCAATTATATGCCAGTGGCGTGATTGGAGGCTGGAGATTATAGTACAACAATAACAATAACATTAATAATTACTTTTAATTGGAGCTTTCTCTGTGCTAGATGAACAAAATTATAAGTCTGTTCTTTGACAAGTGCTCTGAGAGGAGCATGCTTAAGATGCTAAGGAAGCACAGGGGAAAATTGTCTAAAAAAGAATTTATGGAAGAGAAAGGCAAAAATTCTAGCAGATTTCCTAGAGGAGTGACTCTTCAGCTAACTTTTAAAGAATGAATGGGGCCAAAACACCACCCCCAAAGAAGGACGAGCTTGGAGGAGGTCCTCAAAGCAAGGGACTTCATGGCGCATACTAATGGAGACTGGGTGTGATGCGAGGGAAGGGCACTGTCCATGCAAGTGGGGCTGGAGAACTGTGTATGGAAGGAAGATTGAAGACACGAGCTTCAGAGTATTTAATCACGTCAGCTGACTATGTAGTACAATACAACAGCATTAAAAGTGAAGCTTACACTAAAACATCTTCCCCTCCCCTGCCATGAGCTCCTGAGGAGTACGGTATTGCCTCCAGAATGCCCCTTTAATGTGTTGCTCATTGAGATCCCCCATCATTACATCTGCATGAATGGGCTTGTCTCAGAGTAAGAGTGAGCAGAGCAGACACGTTGTGCAGGAGGACATGGGACAAGAAATCCCAATGGTGAGGAGAGTGGTCCTGGGGTTTAAGTGTAAAACATGGACATCGACTCCAAGTAGTTAAAGTGCCAAAAGGGGATGTCTTAGTTTAAGAGTGAGCAGAAAGAAAACACCTACCAAAAAATAAAAATTAAAAAAATAAATAAAAGTATTAGAAGAAATTTCACCTAGCCCACAGGCAATGGATTTTTTCTTTTTGGCAGATGGTGGTGAGATGCCTGGATCAGATGCTAATGAAACAGCTGATGGAACTCCATGCCCGCATTCAAGACTTGAAAGATCAGTACAGAGACTTCATAGGTGTGGAATTCAACTTCCCTAAGTCCGGCCTAGAAGATGTTTATTTTAATCATCTGTTCTTAACAGAGCTGTCCCCTCACTATAAAATGCCTTTCAGGAAGATATCCTATAGAAGAAGTTCTATTCCATGACATGAATAGAAACTGGATTCTCTGACTTGAGCGATACTCATTCTATTTCTAACTCTAAAAGTTGATTTTTCTCCTATACCAATGTGCAATTGTCGGTGGGGAATCATATTGTATCTTTTACTCTGAGATGTGTTTTAATACATAAATACTAAGCCGTAACAATAAAGACCTGTAAAAGACCGTGTGACATAGCACTTTACTTATCATCTCTCCTTAGAAAAAGAAAGATAGTGAGTTAAAAAGAATAAAATTATGTAAAGTAGAAAAATTTGATTTTTCTCAGGCCCACACTTTTTCTTTACCATAACCAGTTTTTGTAAAACAGAAAATACTCATTCATAAGGATCTTCTACACAGTTGCAGTGAAAATCCGCCTCACACTATCTACTTATGAAACCCCCTGTGGGCCTGCCCTGCCCTTCCCCCAGGCTGGCACTGTTTCCTGATGGCTGAGAAGGTGGTCACTGTTTGTCATGCAGCTTTCTTGACTAGGGTATGACAAACGAGCTGCTGCTTTTGTTTGTTTTTAGGTCTATCTTCTGACTTTGTGATTGATTCGCACTGCAGATTATCAATGGAAGGTGTGTGTTTCGATCCAGCTTTCAATTTAAATTTTAATTAAATTTTTGATCCTGCTTCCAAAATGTCAAATAAGCAGAATTCCACTTTCTATCCTATCTGCTCATCAGTATGGAATTTAAGCATCTCCTCCTCTGTCTGGGCCTGACTCCCTGTTCAGGAGTCTACGGAGGCTGTCAGTGGACAGCTGTGCTGACTGTTTACTCTGTTCTCTCCCCACCCACACACCAGCCTGTGGGTCAATGGACACAACCCTTATATCCCCAGTGAAGATAGGCCAATGCCAACTAGATGGTAAATAAGTAGCAGCTAAGTAACCAAATGAATGTTTGGATGAGTGGATAACTAAACCACGGAGAAAACTAAGAAACTATTTATTGGGTATTTCTCTGTTTACTGACAATCTTCCCTCACTTGACAACTACGAGGTGATAGTCAGACTTCTAGAACTATGTGAGGGGTGGGATATTTCCTACTGAGGAGCCCTCTGATGAATCTCATCCTCTCCTTCATTAGCACAGCAAAGTAGAAAGGTACTGGCTCTCCAAAGTGTAAGACTCATCTCAGTTGGCTTTAGAAGCATATCCTTTCTTTTAATTATAAAAACTTAGCACATATTTCAAAGAATTTGAATTTTCAAGAGTAAAATGTAAAACTATGTTCCTTGACAATCATGGTGACACACATGCACACACACACTCACCGTCTCTTAAATCTGTTTAGAATTCAGAAAAACCAAAGAGCATTTTTTACTTCTCAAATAGGCAGAGAATAAAAAATTGGGTAATTTCCAGAGTAGGTGAGGATATAGGAAATTGGCACTTCCATACATTGTTAGCAGGAGTGTATTTTGATGCTCCATTTTTAAAGCACTGTTTGCCACTACTACCAAAAGTGTAAAAGCACATACCTTGTAACTTAAGAATTTCACATCCAGGAATTTATTCTTCATAAATACTTGTCCCATAATATGTACAAGAAAATTTATTGCAGCATTATTTAGCATAGCAAATAAAACTCATATAAACAACTTAATTGTCTATTATTAGGAGAAAGTTTATATAAATTATGGTTTATCCCTGCAGCTGTTAAAAATAACAAGAATGATTTTTATGTACTGCTGTAAAGAGATACATCAAGTGGGAAACAATAAGTGTTACTAAACACTTATTATGTGTATATTATGTTATGTATATTATAATCCCCTTTGGGTTTAAAAAAAGATAGTTGTGTGTGCTTGTATGTGCTTAGAGAAATTCTAGAAAGATATACAAGAAATAATTGACAATGGCTACATCAGAAAATAAAACTGGCAGAAGTAAAAGCAACATTCTTCTTCAAATTTTACCTTTCTACATTTTCCTCTTTTTTTTTTTTTTTTTGGTGAGGAAGATTGGCACTGAGTTAACACCTGATGCCAACATTCTTCTTTTTGCTTTAGGAAAATTGTCCCTGAGCTAACATCTGTGCCCATCTTCCTCTTTTATATATGTGGGTCATATGAATGGCTTGATGAGTGGCTTGATGAGTGGTGTAGGTCTGCACCCGGGATCCAGTCCTGCAAACCTGGGCCACTGAAGCAGAGTGCACTGAACTTAACCACTGTGTAACCAGGCCAGCCCCCCTTTCTGCATTTTGAATTTTTTTAACGGGCGTGTGTTACCCCATCCCCCTTTCTCTAACTTCTGGTAACCACTAACCTTATGTTAAATAAGTGGAATCATACAATATGTAACCTTTTGGGATTGTTTTTACTTCACCCAGGTTGTTTTGTGCATCAAAAGTTCACTCCTTTTTATTCTTGTGTGGTATTCCCTGGTATGGATGTAACATAGTTTGTTTAACCTTTTACCTATTAAAGGACATTAGGGTTGTTTCCAGTTTTTGTCTATTTTTAATAAAGCTGCTGTGAACACTTGGGTACATGCTTTTGTGTGAACATAAGTTTTCATTTCTCTGAGATAAATGCCCAGGAGTACAATTGTTGGGTCATATGGTAGTTGCATGTTTAGTTTTTAAAGAAACAGTCAAACTGTTTCCAGAGTGGCAGTACCATTTTCCATTCCACCAGCAATGCATGAATGATTCAATTTCTTCATGTCCTCATCAACTTTTGGTATTGGCACTATTTTTTATTTTAGCCATTCTGATGGGTGTGTAGTGATGTGTCATTGTGCTTTTAATTTGCATTTCCATAATGGCTAGCGATGTTGAACATCTTTTCATGTGCCTATGTCTAAGAAATTTGCAAGCGTTTTCTCCAAGTCTATAGCTTATCTTTTCATCCTCTTCACTGGGTCTTCCACAGAGGAATTTTTTAATCTTGATGAAATCCAGTTTATCATTTTTTTCCTTTTATGAATTGTAGTCTTGGTATCAACTCTGAAAATCCTTCAGCCAGCCCTAGACAATACCTTTTAATGTTCTTTTCCCCTGTGGTGTGAAAATTTAAAAATAAATTTATGTGAAATCTGTTGATCTTTTCATTTATGGTTTTGGGGTTTGTGTGTTGTTTAGGAAGGCCTTCTCTACCTGAAAATTATAAAATTAACCTCTTTATTATTTCAGACACAACTCTTTTTTTACTAACTTGTTTTTAAATTATGAAAGTAACACATGAATAAAAATTGCATAGCAGTACACACACATCACATGAAGGCAATCTCATACTTTTGATGAAAATATGAATTGATGCAACTTCTCTAGAGAGCAAATGCAATATAAATTAAAAATTTCTTAAATATATGTACTCTGTTACCTAGGAATTCCACTTAAGGAACTTGCTCTAAGGCGATAATGTTTCAGGTGTGAAAGATCACTTGTGTAGGAATAGTCACTGTGGCATTGTTAGGAATAAAACACGAAACAAACCAACCAACCAAAATACAAAATTGGAAACAACCTAAATGTTCGCTATAGGGATTTTTTTCCCAATCATCTCAAATTCTTTGACCTATTTCCCATCAAAAGGTAGGCTCCACTTCCCCTTCTTGAGTCAGGGCCTGTTGTGACTGCATGAACCAAGAAGTGATGCTTTGTGAGTTCTGAGGCTAGGTCAAGAAAGGCCATGCAGCTTCTGCCTGGTCCTCTGGAGAACTAAGCTATCAAGTAAGAAGTTCAAGTACCATGAAGCCCCTATACTGGAGCAAGCAGTCCCAGCCTAGCACAGCCTTCCAGCCAACCCCCACTCCAAGGTGCTATACGAGGAAATGAAGCCATGGTGGCAGTAGATCCTACTTACAGCCCAGCCACGTAAGTCACCTCCAGTCCCAGCCAATGGCCAAGACATCATTGAGCAGAGCCATCTTGCTGTGCCTTTCCTGAATTTGTGACCCTTAGAGTCAGTGAGTATTTATAAAATAGTTGTTGTTTTATGCCATTAAGTTTAGGGTGACTTGCTATGTATGTAGCGATAGTAACTGGAACATCCATTAGTTAAATAACCAAATAGTAGCGAAATCCTATGGCACCATCAGAGATGATGCAGTGTCTTTATATTGATTAACATGGGAAAATTACAGCAGTCAATGGAGATATCCATCTGTGTCTTAATTGGGGGACAAAGGGAAAACAGAGGCATGTCTGGAAGAATAAGCACCTAAATGTGATGGTAGTTGCCCTTGAATAAGAAGACATTTTGTGATTGCTACTTCATTCTTTACCTTGTCCTGTTGTGTTAGAGAATTTTCTATCCCCCTTACTAGTTATAGAATCATCCTCCAGTTGCTGTGAGTATTGGTTGATAAGTAACTCACAGTTGAGTTGTCCTTTTTTCTGAAGAACTGCCCTAACCCAAATGGAAGTCTTTTTGCCAGGGAGTCAATTCATATCCCCAAACCTCAGCCAAAGACTGATTGACACAAGGATACGTAGGCCAGCCTACTGGCTTCAATGGAGGACCAACTCTATATTCCAGTTATGCTCCAGAATTTCCTGTGGGATCAGACTGAAACTGGTGTCCAGTTATCTTAGTCTATTCAGGCTGCTATAACAAAATACCACAGACTAAGTGGATTATAAACAACAGAAATTTATTTCTCACAGTTCTAGAGGCTAAAAGTCCAAGATCAGGGTGCCAGAGTGGTCTGGTGAGGGCCCCCTTCCCGGATCATAGCAGGCGCCTTCTCTCTGTGTCCTCACATGGCAGAAGGGGCCAAGATCTCTCTGGAGCTCCCTTTATAAAGCACTAATCCCATTCATGAGAATCCCATACCTCATGACTTAAGCACCTCCCAAAGCCGCACCTACTAATACCATCACTTTGGAGATTAGGATTTCAACACCTGAATTTTGGAGGGACACAAACATTCAGACTATAGTACCAGCTGAGACTACACCCTTACTCAGCTTTCCCCTGCCCTTTCCTGCTACCTGAGAACATTCCCACCTCCCATCCCCCAACCCCACCAACAGATACTATAACAAGAACCCCCATCTCAGGCTCAGTTCCTGCAGAACCCATTCTGAGACAAATATGTGTTATTTTAACCAAAACATTATGTTCACCAAAATATAAAATAACAACAAGGCCAAAATCAAGAAAAAATGTGTTGAATCAATTTACATTGTGGGGGTAAAATAAAATTAAGGAAGCAGGTATTTACTGGAAATTTCAGCAGTCAAATCCTAAAGTCTCTGACTAAAGTTATACGAAGTTTCTCATGCCTCAGAAGGAGCAGTGATCAAGAAACCACATCCACAGTAGTTTTCCTGATTTTCATAACATCACTTTAAATATTGGTCATTCAGACTTTCAGAAAAATCCAACCTGATGTTATGCGTTCCTCTCTTCCTTCCTCTGGGCTCTCTGCTCCCTTAAGAAATGATCCTGTCTTCACCTCATGAAAGTTTTAAATTTTCCTTCTCATCTTGCCTCTGCTACCCAAGGACTGCTTTTTGTTGGCATAGTTCAAACAATCAAATCCCTGGGCAAAAATGTCCAGGGTGGATGATAACAGACTGCTTTCACAGGTAGAAGCATCTTGAAAAAGCGATTACTACAGTGGTCCTGAAGGGGGGAGCTCAGCAGTCCTGGGACAAGCAAGTATATGAAGAATTCACTTGGGCTGCCTTGTGCTTCTCTCTGTGCCTCAGTAGCCTCATTCACAGGTTCCGCCATTTTTTCTCAGCTGGCCGCTTGAGTGCAGTGTAAGGAAACTCAATCACAAAGCTTTCAAGATTTTGACAAATGTCTCCCAGGAATGGGCCTGAGGCCACTGGTTCCCAAAGATGCATTAAAGAATCATCATAGAGCAGCTAATCTCCTGTCCTGTCTGACCTCAGCAGAAGGGAAGCCAATGACAAGAGAAGTGAAAGGCAACTTGCTCCATTTCCCAATTCCCCGAGACATTCAGTCTCTCTCCCTTCTCTGCTCCACACGTTTCCATTTTCTTTGGGGACGTGTGATATTGGAGCAAATTGTAACTGAATCACTCCTAGAATTAATACTTAAAGAAGACACAACTGTCTTCCTTTATGATGATTTTAAAAAAGAAAAGAAAAAGAAGATACAGCCCTTCACAGGCCGGATGATGGTGAAATACAAGTGTTTCCAAAACAGAAGAAAATATGTAATGAAGTATTCATAAGGCCACTAGCTAGAGCTCAGAAATTTCCAGAAAATCAGGGGCAATTCTATATGCAGAATGTCTCCAAGGGGCAGGACAGATTGTGCCTGAACGCTTGGCCATATTTACCCTAAACAGACAGCATGTGACTTTCTTTCCTAACATATTTTGCAAGATATTTTATTTAAGCTCCTGCAGGCATAATACGAGAGAAGAGAGATGAAGGGGAAAAAATAGCAAGTAACAATCACCACCTGTCACACTCGCCTGCATTTTCATCCTTGGTTTCCAATACTACTGATCATCTTAGATTCGGAGCCTGTTAAGAAGAGGTCATAGTTCTCGCTACATTTTATGAAGCATCAAGCATAGTGCTTCTCAAAATAAATGTTGTTAGTGCTTCAGGGCTGATGTTTCTATTCATTTCTTCCCACTTCCCCCCCAGAAAAAATCTTTGAATGATAGTACAGATTTTACATACCTGTTCATCATTCATTCCGTCAGCAGGCATGTTTATTGTTAATAATAGCAAACATTGACTGAGAACATGCAATATTCAAGGCACCGTGCTAAGACTTTACATATGTAACCAGTATGTTGAAAGACCAGGACTTGTATGTTAAGAACTAGTTAGACTGCAAGCTATGCTGGTGTGAAAAAGTCACCAAAATACAGTGGCTTAAATGAGATCATTTTTCTCTTTCAGGATATCAGAGGGGAGCAGGCCAAATTTGGCAGGATAGCTCTGCCATCCTCAGCATATAGCCTCCAAGGCCCTTCAAGTAGGAGCCATTTCCAGCCAACAGAAAGGAAGAAAAGGAAAACTAGTGGCAAGCAGCTTATCTGTCAGGATGACAGATAAAAATGCAACCACCAGAGCTGAAAAAACCAAGCTGAGTTTATTTCTTGCCAGGCAAAAGAGAGCCACAGTACTCAAAACCAACTTCAGTGAGTTAAAGGTGGAAGGCTAGATCTAATGTAAAAGGAGGAAGTTTTGCCCACATGGGGCAAGAATCTGAAGGAATCACTCGATTGATCAAGAAGAGGAATGTTAGTCTCCTGCAGGATGGTCATTTCTCAGATTTATGTCACAAAAGCATGGGAAAAGTTCTCAGAGGTCAAGCTGGCATTGTGGGCACTTTGGCATGCACATTCTCAGGACTTGGCAAATGTTTCATCCAACAAGGAGATGACCTGGAAGCTGTACCTATCTTTTCCACTGACAACACTGTTTCAAACATAATTGTCTGGCCACTCTCACTGCAAGGGAGGCTGGGAAATTTTGTCTTTGGCCTAAAAGTCTACATGCCCAACTAAAACTCAATGAGATTGTATTATTAAAAGGAAGATAGCAGAGTGGATGCTGAGGAATAATTATTGATCTCGTCCATGTTTTGCCATGCTGGCCGCACACGTACCCATGATCACTCTTCTTCCAATTCATAGAACACCCTTACTTTCTCCTTTAAGGAGATAGATCCAAATTCCATCCAGTTCCTACATCCAGCCCAGCCTCCAGAATCTCTAAGTGATGTACAGTCATCTGTATCAGGTCTGAGGTTGGCTCCTGGTGGTCCAGTGACTTACAAACTAGTAGGCAAGTGACATGTACTTCCCTCCTTTCTAAGCCCCCACACATTCAATAGGCAGTGGTAAAGCAGCAACAGCATATTCACAATAAAAACTCCCATTTAAAGGAAAGGATGGGGAACACTCAGTGGTTACTGGTCCATGGCCCTGATGACATCCTGCTAAGCAGTAATTGTGAGGACCTCCTGCTCTGGCAGGGCAGTAAGTAACCTGGATTCTGATCTCTGGGAATGACTCCCCTCACTATTGCTGTCTGTGACCCTGGCTTTGCCTTCTGGGAGAATATTACTTATCTATTACCCTCTGCGGCCTCCTCTGAAGGTGTTAGAGATGCCCTTCTGGACAACTCATTTCTTGCTTTTGTAAGTTTAAGAGCCTGAGGGATTCTTTACGGATGAGAAAATGCACCAACCTTTGTAAGGCTTTGTAAGGCTTTTAAGGCTTATGATTTTTTGGGCAATTCAGCTACTCCGAAAACTCAGAAGGCTGCTTGTCTATTTTCTTCCAGTCAGTTCCATGCAGTGGAGTGCTGGACCTGGCTTGCACTGGCTTGCAAGAATGTACTGTGCACATCTCTTCCCAACTCCACATAATCAGTGGCATCATATTGGTAGCTTGAAATAGACCATGGTGGGAGTATTTATACCATAAAAATAAGCAGACATTAAAAATCAAGGCTTTTTTTAAAAAAACATAGAACTGGTTATTAAATATTCACCAGCGTGCCACTGGTTCCATGTGAAAGCAATCATACTCAAGATTTCTTCTGGACAACTTCCTAAGTCTGCTTCTCACTCCTTCTTTATTAGCTGCTAGCTCAGCCCATTCTCCTCTTCTCTATTTCAACAGCAACTACGTTAAGGCGGATTCAGAAGCCATAACTACCTCCCACTAGCTGAGCAATCTAAATGGGACACCTTGAGAAAGGTTATGAATGAGTCTATCTCCTGCTGTTTCAGGTACAGTTGAAGTCGACTTTTCCAACCTTGTAGGCTCCAAATTTCGAGACCTTCAATTTAGACTACAGATCAAAGGCAGAGAAAGCCTCCATTAGCACAGCTCCACTCCCTTCCATCTCCCCTTACAAATTGGCCAATTCTTGCCCGAGCTCATTTCTTTCTTCTCAAATCTTGAAAAAGCAGCAAGAAGCAGTCAAAACACATGAGAGTCTACATTTTTCTAACCACTTCTCTAAAGTTAAGTGATCATCCTTCCAAGTCATTGCAGGTGACAATTTTACCAAACAAGTTGCCAAGACATTGCAGAAGGGTCACGAGCTTTCCAGCCTTAATATGTTTCTTGGTTGCCTTCTACCTGACCACAAAGACAGGCCACATATTTTAGGCTTTGTTATGGCAGCAACATAGTTTCATATATTAATTTCTATAGTAAGTAGGGTACAGGTTAAACTTTATACAAAGATCACAAAATATACAGTGTCCTAAATAGATACAGTTTATTTTTCTTGCAAATACTATCCCAGAGCTAAAGCGGTCCAATGCTGGTGGTATATCCCTGATATCCAAACTGTTCCATTAGTTGCCATTCCCCATCCATAAGGAAAAGAAGGTTTAGATAAAGCAAATTGTTCTTAAGGAAATGACCTACAAGTTGCAGATGGACTTCCACCCACATCGCTTTTGTCCAGACTTAACAATGTGGCCACACTTAACTGCAATGCAAGTGGTGGAATGTAGTGGCTAGTGGGCATCCAGATGGCCAGATGAAAATTAGGGTGCTTATTACTAATAAGGAAAACAGATGGAATGGAAATCTGTGAACAGTACGTGGTCTGCACAGGCCTAAATAGAAAACAAGGTATTGGGGTCGGCTCCGTGGTGGAGTGGTTAAGTTCGCGCGCTCTGCTGCAGCGGCCCAGGGTTCGGATCCTGGGCGCGGACATGGCACCACTCATCAGGCCACGTTGAGGCAGTGTCCCACATCCCACACCTAGAAGGACCGGCAACTAAGATATACAACTGTGTACGGGGGGGAGGAGGGGGGGGGGGGCGGGGGGATAAAACAAAAAAAAAAAAAAAAAAAAGGATTGCCATCAGTTGTTAGCCCAGGTGCCAATCCTTAAAAAAAAAAAAAAAAAGAAAGAAAACAAGGTATTGTTTATCATATGTCAGCATCTGTTTATCAACTCTGGGAAGCAGTTCTTCTCTGACCACTTGGGTGAAATCTAGGGTCAGTCCTATGGCCGCTCTCAAATATTGAAAAGTCTACTGGTCACTTTAGCCCCGAAAATATTCTCAGTTCACTAATTCATATCTTTATTCCAGCGTAAGAATTAAAACTCAAACATCCTTTAAAAGTTAAAAGCTTCTCCTGCTGTGAGCTCAGGTCTGCTGAAGGTGGAAACCTACACTGAGAAAAGAGTATGAGCATATAGTTGGCTTCTTTTCTATTTCTCTTCCTTGTAGTCCTAGCTATCTTAACCCAGCTCAAAAACAGTAGCCACTTGTTCCTCCATGATCGAAGTCACTCACCTGTTGACTCACTTACCTACCTCAATTCGACAAGAGTTCACAGACTCTACCACACTTACTTGGTGGGGAGAGCTACAGAAATCATGTTACAGACATCTGATTCAACCCTGGTGCCTGGACAACGTTTTCAGCAAACTGGTAAACTGTTCCTCAGACACCTGAATCATACGCCACCAGGAGTAGGAAGAATGTTGCATAATATTTCTATTGAGAAGATGAGGTGTACATGTATAATTAGGCATGTTTCATAGGAAGGAGAAGAAAGCAAGAAATTTTGAAGAAAAATAGTCGTGTAAACGGTACTTCTCTCAGCAGTGCTTTTGTAGTATCTGAAATAAGCAGTCATGGGATTGGAGCTAGTTTTTCATTAGGTTGCCTGACTTATGATAGGAAAAATCATCATTGTTTTAGTTTAAACATTTTTTTGCATGAATATCTTGGTTTACAGATATCTCTCCTTACCTGGTAAATTTCAGACATGCTATTCAAAGGAAATTAACAGAGAATTTTCAAGCAGAACTATGATATAGGTAGGGAAAATAAACCATACACATTTTGCATGATAGAACCTCCATCATGATGGCAGTGAGGCCGTGTGCATTATTACTGTCGCAGAGTGATTTGGGAAATTGCCTGTTAGATCATTATACAAAATAGAGTATTAAAGCAGGGGAAGGACACAATGCTCATTGTCTAAGGAAATAAGCCCATGGGAGAAAGAAGGACTAATGTTCATTACCAGGAACAAACATCTTTCTGAATTTCATTCTTTGAACACACAGAAAAAGATTCAAAAGAAAAAAAAGTTGTTTCATCTAAAAGCTGTTGAGAATGGAAATATTAGCAAAAGTTATCAAAAAAAGAAACAAAGTTAGTGGCTTATGCCATAATGTTGACCATCAAATCTTCCTCCTTACCTTTTCTGCCAGTTCATTTCCAAAGACTGATCACTACAAGACGAAAGAAGAAAGTGGTAAAGAATCAGTAACATAGACCAGTAGAATTGTGTAGAGAAGGTCACTAGATTGAGAGATGTGGGAAATTTATACACCATTCCTCCACCATGGCTACTTTAATTTAACTGATTTGTTTCTTCTACAGGGGAAGTCTCTATAAATTCACTATCCCCTCAACATAACCAGTGATAATAATAATAGCTAATACATGGTACTCACTATGTGTGTCAGCTTTTGTTCTAAGTGATTATATATATACATACACAAAAATCATTTTAATAATAATAATAATAATCCTATAAGAGAGGCTAGATACTATTATTATCCCAATTTTCCAATTGAGCAAACAAGCATAGAAAGGTTAAATAACTTGACCATAAGTAACACTGGAGGTAGGATGAAAACCCAGGCTCAGAGTCTGTGCTGTCACCCACCATCCAATGCAGCCTCTCCGATACTATCAACAGTTATTGTGGTTGATTGTATTATTGTTCCTGGCTAATGACTCCCTCTTCCTTTAAGAGAATTAAATATACTCTTTCATTGCCATGAGACTTGCAGTGTCTTTGGGGGAGCAGTATACTTCCTGTTTCCATTAATGGCAGGCTTGATCACGTGACTTACTTTGGCCAGTGGACTGTCAGTCTGCCAAGTTCCCATGGAAGCTTAAAGAAGCATCATGTATTTTCTCCATTCTGTCAATCTCTCTCTCTCTCTGCCATGAATAAAACAGATCCCACATAGATCCTGCTCCACCTGACTTGCAGCTATTGATATGTCACAGTTGCAAGAATAAATGTTTATTATCTTAATCCACTGAAATGTAGGGGTTATTTGTTACTGCAGCTCAGCTGATTAATACGGTTACCACCTCTTGAGTGCCAATATGAGCTGAAATGAATTCTCAGATCTTGCAAGTATAATATGTTGTCCCTCAGAATTCACAAAGATAATTAATGTGTAACTAAATAAACCAAGAATCTTCACATGTTTTATAAGAGAAAACGATTACCCTCATTTTATAAAGGAGAAAACAGATCTCAGACAAAGTGTCTCAACCAAGATCACAGAATTAGTATTGCAAAGCCAACCCCAATCCTCATCTATCTGTGTGGTTTCAAGGCACAGGTATTTCTCACAATACTGCACTGCATCTTCTTCCAGGAGAGAGAAGATCCCAGAAAACCCATATTACCTGTAGGGAGTTTTTGACACTGGAGTTTGAAAACTCAGAATCTCCAACCTGCAACCTACCTGAGCTAGAAGTACCCCAAATCGCTGGATGTGTCACAGCATTTTTTCCCTTTACTAATTTAAAAAACTACAATTGCTAAGTTATATTGTTTAGAAAGAACTATCACTTCTAACTCTACCTGGTTATGCTTTATAACCTATACACAACCACAGGAAAACTGCTATATATTTTATCAATATTAATCATTTCATTTATGGACTGGTTTATTTAGGTACATACTCATTACCCCTGTGAATTCTGAAAGACAAAGCTTTGCGCTTGGAAAATTGGAAAATCCAATTCAACATGATGGCTCAGTTATACAGGTGAAATGTAGCTTGATCAACATAGAAATCAGAATCTTGTTATCTCGCTCATGTTAAGTATCAATGTCCTGAGGGGACAATCTCCATGGCAAAATGGAGAAAAATGTATGATTGGACAACTTGCTTCATCTTCGTTTTTCTATAAGCTAAATTGGAATCACTAAGGTTTTGTGGGTTTTGTTTGTGTTTTTAAGTTTAGGCTATCACTTAAGACTGGGAAATCTATATTTTTGTAAGTCCATTCTTTGATCCTGGGAGATTTTTATTTGAATCTCAATAATGTCTTGGTTCTTTATATAACGTACATCCTTAATTTTTTCTTGTGGTAATGACAAGATACAGCTCTTTATCACTTTTCAAGGTTTAAGAGTTAGCAGCTAAATAGTCAGAAACATTCAGGGAATGAGAATATGTTACTGCAAATTATCTAGAATCTCCCGTTGGTGAATGAATCAGAAGCTTGTTTCATTCAAATCTTTGGGCCTTGTATCTAGATGCATATTTAGAGGATGGGAAGCTAGCAATGAAGTGTCTCCTGGGACCCAGCTCCATTTCTTCACATCATGGACAGGCTTTTTGTTGTCATTGTTTCGTACCTGAGTAACAACATCCTCTCCTCCCTTATTTCCCTGGTAATTTTCCTCTATAGTTGGGCGAGTATTTTATAAGAATCTGAAGTCCTCCTAGGAATATTGACATTCTCATTCCTATTTTTGAAAATAGGTTATCCATGGCCAAATTCATTAGAATCTATATCTCTTTATAATTCATTGATCCTGGAGAACCTAAAATATGACAGTTTGAGAGGCTGATTGTGAAAGCTGGAGAAGGAGAAAGGCATCTTATAAAGTGGCTCAAAGATATCACACACTTTTAGGATTGCCGTTAGGGCAAAACAATTTTCCCAGGATCATGGCCTCCTCCCCTGCTTCCGTCCCCAAGGGCTGCATGAACTCGAGAGTGTTGGAAGCTGCATCTCTCACCTAGAAGAGGCATGAGAAAGGCTGACACAACCAAAAAGGGAGGAGAAAGACATCTATGGGTAGCGAGGTGGAGTCTGGGAATATCGCACTAGCCATTGAACTTGAGCAAGCACGAGTCCACTCTGATCCACCGTGCTCTCAACTGTAAAATAAAGATATTAAAGTCACAAACCTCTCCAGTCTCTTCCATCTCTTGCGCTCACCCTCTCTCCACGGATTCCCAGTGATTTGTATCAAGCCATCAGCTGCACCCTTAATTTACTTTACCTTATTAAGAGTTAAAAACACTCTTAAGGAAGAAGTTTTACTAAGGAGATTTTCTAATGGTAAAAAGCTGGTTAGTGACAACAATTATTCAGGAATGCTCCTGCTCAAGGTTCATGTAAAGGAAGAGTAAAATGTTATTTAAACCGAAATTGACTTGAGCCCGTCAGTTGTTTTTTTTTTTTATTCCACTAGCAGAGATGGCTAGAGGAAAGATAAGGGAACGCCCCATATATGTAAATAATTCACAAGACGCTGGAGCTTAGAGTCAGTGAATAGGCAAAAGGGAAGGCCCTCAAAATCCTGGGACCATGTGGAACTGCCACCACCCAGGAGATTGGGGGGTACCATCAAATTCGCTTGACTCTCAAAAGACAGAATGACTTCAGCTGACATCTAGGTAGGGAGCAGATTAATGTGATACATTTTTAAAATAATCTAATATATGTTATATCTTGTCTTGGAGGCGCATATTTTTAAATTTTTAATATTTGTTGTTGCGTTTCCATTTTCTTCTTATTTTATTAGTAGGTAACTGGCATATCAGCAAGACCTCAGATTTTAGAATTAGCCATCCTTTGGTTTGCATTTCATCTTTGCTGATTACTCATGCTTCGGAGACCCAGTTTCTTCATTTCTAAAATGAACGTGAAAGTACTATCTATTTCGCAGGGTACTTATGAGGACCTAAAATAAGAAATGTAAAACGCATAACACATGGTAGGTCCCCAAAGACTTGAGGCTTTTAAAAGGTATTCACAAGTGCTTACTGGGTTAACGTATGTGAAGGTACCACCTTCCCCAACAAGATGCTAAGTAGATTATGGAGAGACTTTGTGTAGCATCAGGCAATTCTGAAATGAGAAAGAAAAACGTGGACGGAGTTCTTGATACCTTATTTTGGCTTCTGTGCCTGCTGTGTGAGCTTTTCGGGACACCCTAATCCCTGAGACAAGTCTTGGATTGATTCAAGCCTAAGAAATGGGGTTTTTTGCCCAGAAAGTCCAGCATCCAGATGCTATGGGGAGAGGTGCTATGTAAATACTTTGCCAGGTTGATGAGCTCCACTGAAAGCACCGTGTGAGCTAAATATGTAATAGGAGCTGTCTGTCCCCATTAACAGGAAGTTTTAAAACACTGTGTAGAACCATAAAAATAGTTCGAATCGATTTTTCACTGGGCTGTCTCTCAGAAAGCATTCTGAAAGTCCGCTAAAACACTGCAAATATCTGTTCAGCCACGCTTTGCTTCTGTTTTAAATTAACAACAATCTTGGGGTGTCAGTTCATTAGAATGTTCTGAATAGAGATAAATTAGTTAATAGATTTAACAACTGGAATCCGTGTGCCCATACTTCAAAAGGATAGCACTTTTTTTTTGTCTCCAAAATCTCATTAGGAAAAACAGGTCAAATTGAGGCAAATAATTCAACTCAATTTGTATGCTTTCAGCTCCACTTCTTCTAAGATTGTAAAAGCTCACACCTATACAGGTCGAGCTTCATGTAAATTTATTGAACTATCAAACTCCTTGCAAACTACGCTGTAATGAATGCTTGAGTACATGATCCCTTTAATTTATATAAAGGCTGCTTTCTGAAGGCCTTTAACAGTTTCACAAAGATTATTAGTCCTCAGAACAATCTTTTGAAGTTGGGAAGGAGAATAAATAAGGCACAGGGTAGCCTTGAAAGAAATACTTTCTCATTAAACAGAAGATCAGTAAAATGACATGCAAGTAAAATGCTGTGGCAAGCAGTTTGTGGTTCCATAATAAGCTAACATAAAATTACCGTGTGACCCAGCAACTCCATTCCTGGTCCTTACCCCAAAGAACTGAAAACAAGTGCTCAAACAAAAATTCATATAGATATTTGTAGCAGCACCATTCACAACAGCCAAAAAGTGGATCCAAATGTCCATCAACTGATGAATGGATAAACAAAATGTTACATCCATGCGATGGAATATTATTCAGCCATAAAAGGAATGAATATGCTGATACAAGCTACAATATGGATGGACCTTGAAATCAATATGCCAAGTGAAAGAAGCCACACACACAAAGCCACACAGTGTATAAATCCTTTTATATGAGATAACCAGAATTAGCAAATCCAGCGATACAGAAAGCAGATTAATGGTGGCCAGAGTCCAGTGGGAGGGAGAAATGGGGTGTGACTGCTTAATGGATGTGGGTTTTCATTGTGAGGTGATAAAAATGTTCTGGAACTAGATAGTCGTGATGGTTGCGTGAGTGTACTAAACATCACTAATGGTAAATTTTATATGTCTTATACCACAATTTTTTTTAAAGAAATTTTTTGAGTAAGTTTGTTCTCATGTTTCTGAAGGGTGAAACTGCAAGCTTGCCTGAAATCTGAGGGGGAAACTTCAGGCAGCCTCATGGTTCCCTTCAGACCTGGTGTTCCAGAGAAACAAATAAAGCCCAATTTAAATAATTTCCCCAATTCTGTGAAGTGTGCTTTCGCCTTCCTGGCCTGAAGGTCTCCTGAGTTTTTAAACAAAGCTTTCCCTGACCTCCCCAATTCCCAGTCCAATTTAAGTGCTTATAGAATACCTAAATATAGGTGGCACACAATACCTATATTAATACCGCCACGTTGCATCTTAACTGTTTGCTGGCTTATCTCCCTTCCCCACCAGACTCTGAGTTCCTTGAGTTCTTGCATCTTTTTCTATGCTCCTTGCTTTCTGCCTTAGCACATGGAAGGAATTTCAGAAATCACTGTACCTCATGTATTAAAATTACAACTATACACTGCTCCCAAATTATTAACCTGTTAATGCACTAAATAATCCTTCTTAAAACAGCATGTCAGTTTCCCTTCTAATAAACTGAAGCCAGATCTTTGCAGGGCACTGTTATATCAGCAGAGCAGTACCTTTAGACGTGACTATGGTTATACTATTTACTACCTGGTGAATAAATGTGTTAGGAGCAACATGAGATTTTTGTGAATTTTATTGATCTTTCTTTAATTTTTAATTCTGTGAAAATGAATCAACTGTTGGCTAAACTGAATAAACTCAAACTACTCCCAGGCTGTTGATGCTCATAAAATGGCATGACTTTAATGCCATGACTAGAGTGAGTATTGATAAGAACAGTTTTGTGATGGATTGGGGAGAATAAAAGCTTTGATGGGATAAAATCTATGTTAATGTCTTGACATCAGTGTAGAATGAGAAGGTGAAAATGGAGGTGGGAAAATGGGAGATTACTTAAAAGAATTAAGATAACCATTTTCTTTATATGGAGGTGGCACGGCTTTTATTAGCATAACCGGAGATTGACCGACACAAAAAACTGGTCCTCATTTTTAGTTATTGCTCTCTAAGGCCTACTGTTCAACTATCCTAAAGCCAAAAGTCATCATTTTTGGCAGCCTTCATTGGACCTAATTGCTTTACAGTTAATGAGCTAATAAAATGAGTTAACTTATTCAGTTCCTAGGCACCTATATTGCATACAATTTGTCTTCGATGGTACAATAGAAATAGATTAAATTATCCTGTTGTTATTATTGTTGTTAGCTGTTAGAAAACTCAGGGCTCAATATTCAACCCACTGGTTGAAAATACTCAAGACTTAATATTTCAAGTATTGACCCTACCTTGGTGTCAAATATTCACCCTGTTTTATTTCTCTTCTTCTCACTTTCTCATCTGTGTCTTTTTTCTGCCTTTACATTGTGTATATTTTTGTGGGTTGCCATAAATCTTTTTAAAATGAGGTATTCTATTATACATGAATAGAGGAGACTCAACTATATCTTAAATGAATAAGTGAGTAAATAAACAGCTGTACTAAATTTTTCTTTCTTTCTTCTTTCCTTCCTTTATTTGTACTAAGGATATGGAGGAAATCTTAAGGATATTCAATATTTAAGATAGGAGAGCCATAAAGAGCAGAAGCATAAAACAAGTCACAAGAGTATGCAAGCATTAATATCTTCCATATTCTTTGTGTGTGTGTGTGTGTGTGTGTGTGTGTGAGGAAGATTGGCCCTGAGCTAACATCTGTGCCAATCTTCCTCCACTTTGTACCTGGGACGCCTCCACAGCATGGCTGATGAGTGGAGTAGGTCCACACTCAGGATCCAAACCTGTGAACCAGTGCAGAACTTTAACCACTTGGCCACAGGGCTGGCCCCTATCTCCCACGTTCTTTAGGAGAAAAATCAAAAAGGAGATTGTCCGAACATAAAATTCTCATTAAGGATGTAGAAACTTGCATTTCCCTCAGTTCCTCAAATGTGATTGCTTCAATTTCTGTAGAATTACTCTAGATTCTGCCCATTTGAGTTTCCTAAACAAGTGAACAGAAACTATGAACACACACATATTATCCCAAAATACTTAGCCCATTATCTTAATGAATTTATAGAGTTGTTTAAAAATAACTGATAGACGACTAAACTCAACCATTCACTATCGCTTACTACTATGTTGTGTGTGGAGACCTCTCAGTGGACTTCTACAAAAAGGACTCTCTTTCCCTGATTCTAATTCTGGGAAGAGTGAAGGGATTAGAAGGAGGGGCTATAAGAGAACTAACATTCTCCTTTATTATGATAGGAAATCGGAATGTCTAAAATCAAGAAAAGAGAAGCATATTTACATTAGTTAGAAGATAAAAGAATTGAAAGTAGTTTCTCCTGGGGCTGCGGGGGATAACATTAGGGCACTGATCATTTTTGTGTACAGCTTTTAGACTTTATTGTTTTTTAATGTATTATGTGCATGTATTACTATAATAAAAGTCAAATTTAGAAACATTCCTTCATGATTCCCCTTGCTCTTAAGGGTAAAGTCTGAAATCCAAAGCATAGCTTGCAGGGTCCGTATGGCCGCCTCTGCTTCTGGCTCCAGCCACACTCTTGACATCTTACCCTTTCCTTCCAAGCTCCACCAAGATTGGGCTTTCTTCACCTCCTCCTAGTCGAGGATGACTTTGCTCACCTCTGGGACTTCCCATGAGCTGCTGCTTCTGCCTCACACCCGCCAGCTCCTCCTCTTCCCTCCCCCAACCTTCTCTTGTCTACACTTCCTTCCCCCATCACACCACCACATCCAAGTTAAATGGCTTCCTCCTTACTTCCTTAGCCTTTTGAATTTTCCCCAGCACCGCATTTTCACATTGCATTACAACATCTGATTGCACGAGCTGCCCTCTCATCTAAAGCGTGAATGCCACGAGAGCTAGAACCCCTCGTTCACATGCATCACCCTACACTCAGCACCCAGAAAGATGCTTATTTCAAAGCTGATGCTCAACACATACCTAGAACAGTGCCTGACACCCAGGGGGAACAAAAATAAAGTTGAATGAAAGAAAGGAAGAAAGGAAGGGAAGGAAGGAGAGAGAGAGAGAAAGGGAGAGTTGAGAGAGAGAAAGAATGTTTAGACTGCTAGATTCATGCTGTTAATTGAACTTAATCCAAGGCAAAATTATAAAGTACAAGGAATTTAAAGGTAGTAGTTTTCCTTTTTTTTTTCTATTCCCTTCTCCTCTTTAACTGTTCACTATAGCAGATGCTAAATTTCAGTGTTTTCACAGCACCACTTAAGCTAATTCACGCTAAAGAGTGGGTGACAACATTGTTTCAAAGGGTGATTTTAAAAGTATTAGCTGGAGACAACAGCGCTTAACCCAAAGAACCTTAAAGATCATTTTGAGTTCAGTCCTTCACTTTAGAAATGAAGAGATGAAGCTTTTATGAAACTGAAGCCAGAGACGTCAATGACTCACCGGATATGACACAGCAAGTTCAGTTCAGAGCTGACACCCACAGCTGGATCTTCTGACTCCCCACACTGTCCTCCCTCCCAGAGGTAACACCGCCTACTTAGAGAGAGTGACATCTTGGGAAGCAGGATGAGGGTGACGTTTCCCAAGTCAGACAGGCAAGTTTTCTTGCTGTCTTTTCTTCCTCCCTTCCTTTCTTCCTTCCTTCCTCAAATTTCAACAGCCTCCATCAACACCTACCTCAGAAGGTTATTGTGGATTTAGTGCGCTATTGGCTATGACAGCACCTGGTAAACTGTAAACTGTAAGGCACTTGAAAAACCGTAAGGTTTGGGGTAAACTGTAAACTTTAAAGCACTACAAACGCTGGTAGATTCCAGAGGACATGGGCTGTGTTCTTAGCAACCTGAAAATCCTGCCTGGCAATCTTGAAGTATTTCTTGGCATAACAGTCCCTCACTGAATCCTGTAGAAGTTTAGAGAGACTGACACCCTCAATACCAACTTAGAAGCAATTTTTGTAGAAACTCGATTTCAGGCTATTTTTTGACAGTTTACTAAACTTCCCTGATACAAAAATTTAAGAGCCGATGAATAGTTTACTGTTTTTTGCTGGGACACTTTAAGAAGTTATTTCATCCCCATTCCTTCAGTTGCTGAAAACTGAAGTGGCTTCTCTGACAGAATCACATGGTTAGTAGGTCCCATAGCGTTGGAATATCCTTAATGAAGGCTGAACATGTGGAAAAGTTTTCAACAGTCAGAACGTTTACTGTGGAATTCCAGAGTCTCCATGGGGCTCAGGAGGGGTTCCTCTCAGATAAGTCCTCTCCAATATGCTTTTGTTGGTCTCCTTTCGCATAGGATGGGTCCCCCCTAAAGGCGTGTGTGAAACATTTAAGCAACCAAATGATGTCTCTGGAGTTCTTTGACTCTAGTTTCTGATGATGTCCCCCACAGTTGCAATCAGACAAGGCACCATCCTGAACCTTCATGCCAGGAGGCTGTTGGGGGTTCAAGTGGTCAGTTAGGATGCTTCGGGGGCAAGGAACTGAATACCCAAATAAAAGTGGCTTAAACAATTGGGTTTTATTATTATTGTTGCCTCACGCTCAAGACTAGCCATAGGTAGGCAGTCTCAGGGTTGGCTCAGCAGCTCAATGATGCCACCAAAGACACTGCTTCCTTTCATCTTTCTGTCTTCCCATCCTCAAAGTGTCCATATATCTCCCACCTCGGTCACAGGGTGGCTGCAGCAGGTGCAAGCTTTACAATCTCATGTGACAATGTTCCTAAGGAAGAAAGGAAGAAGTAGGGAGGAAGAGCGTTTTTCTCCTCTCTCTCCTTCTGTAAGGAAAGAAAACGTTTTTCAGAAGCTCCCAGCAAACTTTCCCTTATGTCTGTTGGTCAGAACTGGATTCCATAGCCATCCTGAGCTCCAAGAGGGCTGGGGAAAATGAAACTGTCATTCTCAGTCTCTATCTTGGAATTGGGCACTTCCGATAGGCATGATGGATGAGCTAATGTTTGTTGGATAGGCTGTTATAATAATAAACACTACTTGGGTGTGAATTAAGCACTTGATATGCATTTATCCATTGGGCCTTCACAACAAGCCCATGGAGTAGCTGTAATTATAGTCATTTTGCAGAGAAATGAACTAAACTTCAAAGGTGTTAAGTAACATAGTGAGGCGGTGAAGGAGCCAAGATTCCAACTCCATCGCCTGACTCGAGACTGCACTCCTGACTCGGCCTGCAGTGTCTGCCACAGCAGGCAATCCACCAAGCTGCTTCTAAAATCTAACACATAAAATTCTGAGCCATGCTTCTCTTCCTCTGAAGTGCAAATGTGACATTTTCCCCTGGCGGCAGTCGTGGTTTGGGTGAGAAGACCAGAGAGGCATCCAAGAGTGACAAGAATTGCTTTCTGTCATCATCAAGGCTTCCACAGCTGGGGCCATGATCAGGACAAGGGCTGGGACCCGGAGAGTCCACTTCATGGCCAGGGGCTAGTGATAAACAGTCAGCAGCTCTACCACAGGTACCAGAAAGTCTGGCAAGTCAGGGGTGAGGGAGTGAAGGGTCCAGTTACAAGCAGGCAGGATTCGAATAGAATAGAGTTTCTAAGTTAGAGGAATGTTTTAGAGGCCACTTCTAGTCTTCCTCTCATTTTCAAATGAGAAAAATGAGGCCCAAATAGTGTGGAGTTATTTGTCCAAGGTCACCCAACTAGTTTATGTAGAATAAGAGACACAAAATGGGGGCTTTTTTCCAGGTGGACACAAATAACTTGGGACCTGCCCTCAGTGAAGCCTTGTCTGACCCTTGCAAAAAGCAGCCATAGAACATCATACATGTTTCTGTTATAATACTGAATTTATTCACTTGTGCATGGGTCTCCTCCATTACGTTGGGAGGGTCTCAACAGCTAGACGACACCCAACCCTGAATGTGAATCTTGACAACTCCACTTGCTAGCTGAGTGACCCATGGAAAGTTGAATGACCTCTCCAATACTCATTCTCCTCCTTTATAAAACGAGAAAAGCAACAGTTCCAACCTCACGGTGTTATTGGGACAATTAAGTTTTAAAGGCACATAGCACTGTGTGCCAGGCAGACTCAGGGGTTGATAAGTAGCAGTTACCGTTGACATCATATCTCCCCGGTGCCTACTCCCAAGTCTGGCAAATCAACTTATCAATCAATAGAGGGGACTCAGAGTCAACATCATAACAGAGCCAGATGGCAGAGTGTGAAAGAGACATAAAGATGTGATGAAAGAAGAGGTACAGGAAAGGTCTGAGCCCAAAAGGGCAGGAAGATCATGCAGATCTGAAGATATGAAAGAAAGAAACACATGGGAAGTAGAAGAGCTTTCACCACTCACTCAGTCTCCCAAACTCACTTTGGCTCCTCAAGATTTAAATAAGATGGATACCATCATCACTAGCTTCTCGAGACACACCTAAAGAATTTAAAGCAATTTGCTTTAGGTCATATAGATGGTAAGTGGCAGAGCCAAGACTAAGTACCAAGGCCAAATGATTCCAAAAACATCGTCCACATGCCTACAAATCATTGTGAAGATTAAATAAGCTCATATACATGGAGTTCTGGGCACAACGCCTGGCACAGGAGTGGTGGCTCATGTCATTGCTAGTTTCATTCTCATTACATTCCATGTGTCCTTCCTGCACTGGTCCCAGCAGAGAAAGATGGTGACACTCTTGCTCCTAAGGAAGAGGTGGAGCCTCTTAGCATTCGTCAGAGGCATCATCAGGAAGCAACAAGAGGTGCACGGCCCCCTGAGAAGCAGTACTTGGCTTGAGCTGCTATAAGAGGTATGCATTGATCTCAGAGTTCTATTGCCCAGAGGTAGGCAGGGTGGCATAGGTTTAACCCTAAACCTACCCTATTTCTAATCCTCCCCCAACCCTCATTAATAACATGGCCGAGAGGCAGGAGAGACGGTTATAGTGGTGGCAGGAGCAACAATAAAAGCAACAAGAGAGAAAGCAGCTGGCACTGGAGGGCCTTGTGCCAGGCTAAGGCCAGGAGGGACTCCAGAAATGATTACAGCGGTAAATAAACAGAGCTGATGGCTGCACCAGGGCTCTGTACCCTGCCAGGGAAGGGACCAGGGGAGATGGGATTCCTGTAATTACACTGGTGCAGGCTCAGCCATCATGGGTTTACCCTCATTGGACTCCGATCTGTCCCCAGGCAGGAGTTCCAGGAGCACCTGTTACAGCAGAGGTAGTTTGGCAAGCCAAACAAACTGTGGATTCATCCAGGCCACCTGTAAAGGGATTAATGCCTAACAACCTGTGCAATGCTCCTAATTGTCATAATTAATTTGGCACCCTTTCACTGGTAGGTGCTAAACAAGTACCATATAGCGAAAGCCCATTTCCTGCTAAAGTGGTTTTTCTCCCCATAATTAAAGCTGTGAGAAATTGTGTCATTTGAAAAACCTTACCACCATATTTTCCTCACTAAACTGCCTTTTTAGTTTCTCTTCTCTTGGCCCTCTCTATCCACTGTTGGTATGAACATCTTTCTTTCTTTGGCTTTTCCAGTTACTGCTTCCCTGTTGCATAATTTAGGTTACAATGATTTGCTCATTTTCTCCTCCAGCTGGCAGTAGTTTGGTCTCTTCCACCTCCTATTTCTTTAAAATGTCATACTGTTGCTCTAGCTTATTTAAACACTGGAAAGAAAGGAAATGTAGCCACTGTAGGCACACCCCATATCCCTTAGAAAAGCGGCCTTGCTGTCTTTCCATGTGCCACTGCCGACAGGACCAGAATCCAGCAAGCTAAGAACAAACAGCTGAGTGCCACTGCAGAGGCAAAAACAATCTGGCCTCTGCTACTTTAAATAAAGAGGAGGGGAGGGATATCACATGAGAGCAGGGTTCACTTTATGTGGAGAAACAAAGCAAAAACATTTAATAACAATAGTATCCCACGTATCAAGCTCTCATTGATTTTCCCTATTTACAGCTAACATTACAGGCCAACTCCACTGATTAGGGCGTCCAAAAATAAGAGACTTTTGAAACAAAGAGCTTCTTATTCTGTTTCTGCATGTGTCACTCCTGAAAGATACAGTGATGGAGAGTTTATCACTGAAAGATAGGGATAAAAAAGTCATGGCCAAAATACTTTATAATAACTGGTGGGCATTTGTATGTGTGTGTGTCTGAAAAAGTGAAAAACAATGCATCCACTTTCAGAAATTCTCTTTTTAAGTTTCTGTCTTTTGATTCCCAATAGAGTATATTATCAGTATAATGGAATTATTCACATGAATACTAACCAATGTCAGCTTCTCTGTATTCTGTAAGGAATTGAGCTTATAAAATAAATCATCTTGAGTATTTTCTAAACACAAAACCACAATTTATAAATATTGACTTTAAAAATATATTTGAGAATGTCCACTCCAAAATGTATTTAAGTAGAATCTTTTCCAAAGAATAGATCACAAGGAATTCCACCAACTCTTTCCTCAGAATTTCTATGACTTTGGGGAAGAAACATACAGGAAATCTATTTTACAAATATAATTTAAGAAACCAGTCTGTATATTTATAAGCCAAGACTTCAGATGCAGAATTTCTCAAGAAATCCAGTGGTCAGATATCAGGATGCTCCAACTGCTCGTGGACAAGGTCCTGTAAGTTGGACATAATAATACCTCAGTTTTACAGAGGGAAGAAATTAAATACCAAAGGGCTGTGAATAATTCATTTACAGTGGGGAAAAAAGTTAAGGACAAACTAAACTTGATCCCAGTAATCCTTAAATCCTCACACACAAAAAATGACTTGTATTTATTTTAAGAGGAAGACCATGTCCTTTCTGTCCCCCTTTGTCTTCAAGAACTAACCTTTATTGTTAATTAAATATTCAAATTACATACATTTTATAAATTAATCTTTATTTTTACAGATAATGACCATTATAACTACTGCTGAGATCTGCAACTATCTTTTAACTTTATTCTCTGCACTAAGAAGGCAGCACTTTCAGGGTTTAGAGGTAGATATTCTAATTCAACAAGAACCATTTTAACTCCTAAAAGCGTAAACAAAGGAATTGTGTTAGTCAGGAATCTTCTGAGTACAAGTCATAAAAGTCCAACTCAATTGACTTAGGCAAAAGGAGACTTTATTAGGAGGCTATTAGAGTATTTTCAGATATCTAGATGACAGCAAGGGCTGGGGTTTTAGACAGCTTGACCCCAGGGACAAGGAAGTTCAGTTCTTTCCATCTTTTTCTGTCCTCCCAGTGGTGCAGTTTCAACCTCCTTCGTTAGAGCTCACACTTTCTCACATGGTGGCCACCAGCAGCTTCCAAACCCTGCTACTGCACAGTTTCTACCATCAGGAAATACTCATCTACTCCCTTAGTTCTAGTTCAAAAACTCCCGAGACAAGCTGATCAACCTGGCTTGATCTGCATGACTATATCCGTGGGGAGATGGATAGTGGGATACTTAGTGGTGGGGGTCGGGGGGTAGCTACAGAATAACTAACTGGACAGACAAGCCAAGAATAATCAAGTAAAATAAAAACATGCACAGATTCCGAAAGTTCAGGCAATGCCAGAAAGTTAAGGTGGCACAAAATAGCATACTAGAAATTGGCATTAAAGCAATCTTCAGTACATATTTTTTTTACTTCTCGGCCAAAACTTGGTCATATATCATTTTCTATCTCTTCCCTCTTAGACATTTTCTGTCACTTCCCCATGGCATCTAAGTTTGGGCCTACAAATTGCCCCTAAAATCTTACGCAAGGCATCCATGATGTTACTGTCAGAGTTGTTTCAGAGATGTCCATGTTATTTTTAGGGTTCTGATCTTCAAGTGTGCATTTCCTTATTCCCGATTCAGAGCATTATCTTCTGAGCTTTGAGATTTTGATGCAATTTCCAGTTCATACTCCTTTTTCAATTGCTGCATTTTCATGTTTAAATCCAGTACAGTTCTCACCAGTTGGCGATTTTGGAAATGCATTTCCAGCTAAAACTTAGAAAAAGAATAAAGACTTTTATTAGCCTGAGATATGGATCAAATGAAACTGCTCTCTGCACCAGAAAAATAAGGACTTTATAGGAAAGGAAAATAAGATATCAAGAAAGATGTATTTCTCATCTTATTCTCCAGTTCCGACTGTTTGGCCTGGCTACAAAACAGACTTTCTATACGACAAGGTAAAATCGGATATACAAATAGCTTTTGAAATGGCCTTGAAGTGGAAACAAAAATAGCTGATGCCCAAAGCTGTCCGTATGAAAACTTGCTGTGCACAGAAGGCTGTTTTCAAGCAACGGCATGTGATGTGTGATGAAATCATCTATCTGTATGAGTTTTCTTAGCTACAGGGTAACTGCCCAGGGCCACCTGAGCATTCGAGCCCTGGGCCCATTTACTTGATTACTTGTTATTTCAAGTTTTTAGGACTTTAAATGGTCTCCCTGTCGAGCAAAAATATTTAACAGCACCTTAGAGGCAGGTGTACAGTTATGTGTAGTTACATAATCTAACAAGTTTCACTCTAGAGTGAAATCTGTTATATAGCAAGGCTGATTTATTCCCTCCTCCAGTGGGAGATTGCGAAGGTCTTCATGTGTTAAAAAAATAGATCTCTAGGGCAGTTTACCTAGGAGGCAGTCCAACAAGGCTTAGTCCAACATCATCTCTGCATGACAGTTGAAAACTAGTAATCAACTATTCAGAAATTTCTTCAATTAGCATCTCGTTTAATGCACTTCATAAGCACCCTGTTCTCTCTGCTTAAAACTCTTCATCAACTCATCAAAGAAAACACCCAGGACGAGCCAGGGTGTTCTGTTGTAAAAAGCAAATATTGGTGATCCCCTCTCAATTTGCAACATAAAGTCTTTGGATAAAATTTTCTTTCCGTTTTTCCTCTGGCACATTTTTCTTCATTCTTCAGCACCTAGAACCACTTCTCTGATAACAAGAATTAGAAATGAATAAGAAATAGAGCATTCGGCAAACAAACATTAACAGTAACGACACAACCACCAGCCCCAAAAGCCCCTGTACCGTGCCTACAGGAAGCTTCAGCTCTCCAGTGTGGCAGAGACGCTCTATAATCCTGCCCTGCTTTTCCAGCTTCACTTCCTGGCACTCTCCCCACCCCAGCCCCCACTGCCGGTGGTCAGAAACCTTGCCTCTTCCCAAATAAACACTCCGTGCTGCGTCACATCCCCTTCCGCCCCGTCTGCTTAGGATGCCCTTTGGCACCTCTCTACCTGCTGAATCCAGTCAAATGCCAGCTCTTCGTAGAAGTCCCTTCCCCTGTCGCCCCTTATCTGTGCTCCCACAAGATTCTGTACATGTGCCTCTCATAGCACACAGACTACACTAGACTGATGATTGACGGCTTAGTTTGTTTTGTATTCATAACTGTATTCCCAACGATGGGTGCACTGCCTGGGCACAAACATGGCCGGTGCTTTGTGTGTTTGTTAAAAGACTGAGTGAATGAATGAATGTATGAACTGGTGAATATCCATCCTGTCCTTTCATGCCAAGAATCAAGGAGTAAAATTATTCATGATGGCTCACCACCTAAGTAAAGTGAGTGTGTGTAATTCACACCTATTTATGAAATTCAAACACTAATAGGCCCTTAACTTTTCTTTCATCATGGATCCCTTTGAGAATCTGATGAAAGCTATAACCCTCTCTGAAAAAAATGTGCTTTATGCACCTACAAAATTTTGCATACAATTTTAGATACATATGAATGAAAATGAAATCCATTCACAGACCCTGGAAATCAATACATCCCACTGAGAAGACCAATTCAAACAACAAATAATAGCAAAAATAATATAAATAGCAGCATGTCTCTAGTTAATTGAACCTGTTCAACATTATTCCTTACACAAATATGACCCTAACTTATGATATGTGCACATATCTGCAGGGATGTATGCCAATTCCCATAGAAATCTGGTTAACGGCCCATTATCAGAAACCACTTCTTCTAGCGTTGAGCATGTTAAGCTAAAGCATCTACACTCTTCTGCCTTTTTCTCAAGACAAGTCACACACATTGGTGAACTAGTTGGTCGAGATGTTAACCATGGTCTGGAGCCCGGGGACACAGTATCTGTGTAAGTATGAAATTCTCTGGCTCCTTTCCAGAAAAACCCTGGATCTTTGATACCAGTGTATTTGTCATTTTTTTCGGACAATGAGTCTCCAAGGTCTATAAAAATAATTATCATCATAAAAAGAGCCACTGAATAGTGCCTATGTTCCAGGAATTTTATGTAACATTATCTCATTTAATCCTTAGAGCAATCCTATGAGATTATTATCACCAGTTTACAGATGAGTAAACTGAAACTCAAACTTGCTAATTAGCATTCCTAAAGTGGTAGAGCCAGTTAAGTTAGGAGAGCCTTTAAACGTTAACGCTGGGATATGAACTCTCAACTGTTTGCAATCGTATTCTCCACCTCCTCCCCACCCCAATAGGTATTGCTTGCCTAAAACTCCTACTTGTAAAATGACTTGTTAGAATGGTTGGAAGGTGTCTCAGAGTTTATTCTACATAATCTCTTCATTTGATTTAAAAAGGAGTCAACTGAGGCACAGAGAGGGTGCTGACATCCCAGGTCAGCAGCACAGAGATGGCTGAGCCAGGTCTCAGCCTTCCACTTTGAGGTGCTGGCCCCCAGCACACCCCTCAGGCGTGTATCTCCGCTAAGGACGGCTCTCCCCTATCGAACTGCTCAGATGCCAGAAGAAAACCACATGTTTCCTCAATATGGTTGCGTCAGAGATAATTCATCCCTTGTCAAATTCAAATTAACACGGATAAAATTACATTTTTGCCCTTATTGCCCATCTCAAACTCCGAAACAAGATAATATTCTAAGGTTCTTAAATCAGACAATTTACTGATGGCTGAATCAGTTCTAAAGTCGTGGTTAATATTTTATCTGTATTCAATGAAAAAGAGCAAAATTTTCCAAGTTAAATCTGTTATACACGTGCATGGGCAGCACCATTTTAAACTTTGAATGGCTCTTCTTCATTTTGTCCTGTTCTAATTTTATCTATTTGGAAATTATTTAGATTAAAAAACGGTGATCTAAAATCTTTACCTATGCATTCCCTCCAGTTTAACATTTGGACCTAACCTGCCTAATGTTTAAAAGAGACAAAATATCTTATTGTAAAAAATAGCTTGTTATTTCCTGTTTTCTGAAATCTTCACAAGGGGAAAGATAAGACTAAAACTTTCGGAATAAAATAAATGGTTGCTGATAGACTTGCTCCATCGATCCTATGAGAGAGTTTATTTCATTGAAACTTCCTCCACCACACGCCATACACACACATACTAAGAGTTCCCTAGAGGCAACTTTCTATAGGGTAGAAAGATAGAGAACAAACTGGAAAAGGGTTATTGGAGTCTTGGGCGCGTCACTAGTAGACTCAGCTCCCCACAGGTGCCAGCACCGTGGGTGCCGCAGGACCCCTTCCTTCCCAGGTGCTGCTGGGGAGGTGGCGGCGTCAGCATCCTGTCGGGATGTTAGCCGGCCTTCCCGGGAAGATCGATGGCCCAGCTCCTCCTCGCTGCACGCTCTCCTACTCTCCCTCCCTGGGAACAGCTCCCCTCCGCCCCTCAAGTCTTGAGGTGGGCCACGTAGCCCCGGCTCTGGAGCAGGAGCCAGGACCAAGCGGAGGGCAGCCCCGGAGCTGGCCGCCCCCAGCGCGCGCTCACCAGCTCAGCGCTCAGCCGGCCCAGTGCGCCCTCGATGCACGCCCGGCTCTGCTGCTCGCGCGCCGCCGCCCGCTGGAAGGCGCGTGCCAGCCGCCGCCTGAGGTCTTCCAGCAGCTGGCGGGCGGCGGGGGCCTCCTCCGGCACGCTCACGCTCTGTCCGCCCGCCCCCGGGGAAGCCGCGCGCGGGACGCGGGGCTGACGGCCAGACCCCGGCCCTGCCTGGGACTCTGCGGGGCCCGCGGGAAGCTCTGTTTCGGCGGCGGCGGGACGCCCCGGGCCCATCTGAGAGATACCGGTGCCAGCCTTCCAGGCATGTATCGCCAGCGCCTTGTTTCCCGGGGCTAGAATTCCCCGGGGGGGAAGGGCAGAGGCGGGGACAACTAGCGGAACTGGCGGGACCCCTGCCAAGTGGGACGCGGCTATTGCTCCGCCACTCGGAGGCGCTCCCTGTCTCCCAGCCTCGTCTCCCTCCTTCTTCCGTTCTTTAGCAACAAACGAAGGAGGTAGTTCCCATCACTCTGAAAAGTTTCAACTGGATCACCTTTTCCTGCTCCTTGCAGTGACATTCTAAGGGGAAGGCTTGGGCCCAACCAGTAGGTGGAAGTTGAGGTACAGATGCAAGGTTTGAGACCAAAGGTAGAATATTTTGTCACAAATATTTGTCCGGTTGCCTTGATTATTTAATACTTTATCCCTTTAAAATAAGTTTTTTGTTACTTTCTACCATCTGCCGGGCACTGTGGCAAGTGTTGGGGATATACGGTCTAATTAGGCCCCTTACCTCTCTCAGGTGTTCCCCCAGTCAAGTGGGAGAAGGTTGGCCCTGTTGGTGAGTTAGAAAAAAATGGTTTTTCCATAAGCCCAGCAATGCAGAAGGTGCTTGGGATTCAGAAACTTCGTGCTCCCCTCTATACTTGATCCTTTCTGCCACTTTGACATTTATGATGGGGCTCAAATGAAAAATAAAAATTCCTCTTACCCGAAAGTGTGTTATTTTATAATTCCCAATTCAGTGTAAATGTAAACGTGTGCCAGTATTACTTGTATATCCTCTATCAATAAACACAATCAGCTGCCTCTTTTTGATCTAATGGAGAATTTCTAAAAAGGAGTAAAAAAAACGTGTGTGATCGGAGAATGCAATTACATCCCCCCCATCGCCAAAAAAGGTGGCAGAGATGCTCATTCAGTACTCTCAGAGTTATTCATTAGTTCAATAAAGATTTACAAGTCACCTGCAGCGTTCCAGGTCTGTGACAGGCGTCGAAGGCAAAAGAGCTACTTTTTATTAGTGCTTACTATGTGCCAGGCACTTTTGAAGTATTAACCCATTTTATCTTAACAACCCTGTGAGGTGGGTGCTGTTAGTTTCTGCATTGTACAGATGAGGAAACTAAGGTAGAGGTTATGCTGTGTGCCAAAGATCACAAAACTGGTAAGTGATTGTCTGAGGATTTGCACCTGGGAAGTCAGTGCTCCAAACCACGGGGACATACCCTGGATGCACACTACCTCCCAAAGAGAAAAGGAAGTTGCTCAATTTACGTGTTGCATGAGTGAGTGTTCAAACTCCCTCTGCTCATAAAATTCAGCTCTAATGAAATGGCTCAAGGCTCAATTGGATAAGGAGGAAAACAGGTTACCAAGCCTTGCAGATAATCTGCCGAATTCAACACCTTACAACAGTTTACAACCTGAGCACAAAACCCATCATTGTATACTGTTTCATAAAGATTCTCTAGAAACATTTGAAGATGTGTTCTATTGGTAGAAATTATGAAAACCCATATGGCCTACTAGGAACCTCAGGTATACGTTTAGAATTTTGGGGGTTTTTGCTTGTTTTTTTGAGTGATAGTTGGTGGGGCTTGAAAATCAGCATTAGTCAATGTGCAGTATAAATGTTTAAAATGAGTTTTCTGCCATGATTTTTCACTTGTGTTTCCAGATCATTAACTTCAACAAGAATTTCAGTTAAGTTTGATTTAATTCAACAGATAACGAATGGTGTGTGTTCAGTGTTAAGCATTGTACCGTGTGAGGGAGATATAAGGATGAATGAGGCACTCTTTTTGCCATCCAGAAGCTTAGAGCCTGGAGGAGCAAATTGTTTGGTCATTCATAAAGCAATATTTATTCAATGTCTTATTACATACCAAGTAGTATACAAGGTGCTCAGGCTGCAAAGTGAACCAGAGAGACAAAATGGTGTTTTAAAACAGACTGGTTTTACCACAGATGACTAATTTTCTTCCATAGACTTTTTTTCAGCTGTGCTGCATCTTGGATTTTACGATATTTTTTTTCTTTTACGCACACAAAGTGGATTGAAGCATTAGGGAATTAGAGTGACTCTAACGTGAAGAGACGTTTGAGTTAGGAAATGTATGAGTTATCCATTGCTGCCTAACAAATAACCCCAAATTTTAGTGGCTTAAAACAACAATAAACATCTCTCACGGTTTCTGTGGGCAAGAATTTGGGAACAGCTTAGGTTATGGTCCAGGACTTTCATGACATTGTCGTCCAATGTCGGTCAAAACTGCAGTCCCCTGAAGCTGGATGTGACTGCAGCTGGAGCATCTATTTGCAAGGGAATCATTCGCATGGCTTGCAGTTGGCACTGGTGGTGGGAGGCCTCAGCTCCTCTCCATGTGGATCCTTTACTTAGACTGCTTGAGAGTCTTCGTGATATAGTGGGCAACCTCCCTCTGAACAAGACAGAGAGAGCGAGCCAAATAGAAGCTCCTTATATGAGCTCTGAGCTACATTTATGACCTAGTCTTGGGAGTCACACAGCATTACTGCCATCATATTCTGTTCATTAGAATCCAGCCTCTACGTCTGGACCACATTCAAGGGGAGGGGAATTAGCCTCCACCTCTTAAAGTAAGGAGTATCAAAACATTTGCAGACGTATTTCTTAAACGGCCACAGGAAAAAAATGATACCTTACATATATGTAAACAGTGATTCAAAGAACTGCTGACTTCCTGTCAGGAAAAAGTGAAGACCAGGAAATATTAGGACAATACATTTTTAGATTTAGAAAGAAAATTTTAATGCAGACTTCTATATACAGACAAAATATTCCTCAAAAGTGAAATAAAGATGTTTTGACATAAAAGAAAATTAGAATTTGTTACCAGGCAACTTACACTATTAAAACCCTAAAGGAAACCCCTTAGTGGATTATGTGATTCAATGACAGGTCAGGTCATCAACCACAAGTCCAACAAGCTGACAGTGCCTGAACCCAGCAGTCTCAGCTAACTGTCAAACCGTGTCGTACCTGGAATCATGTGGTCTGTATGTCCGTTTCTCCTATTAGCTTCTCAAGGACAGTGTCTCAGACTTAATCACCTTTTCATCATCTCCAGAAACTAGCACAATGCTGGCTTGAAACAAACACTTAGTAAATCTTAGTTAAATTAATAAATTGATTAATACAGCAGGGGAGAAGGCACTTAACATTCATAGAGCACCTCTTAAGCACTAGATAGATAAACATAGACATAGATAAATACAAGTCCAGATGCAGATATAGATACATTTATAGCTATAGACATAAATATAGATATCAGTACAGGTATAGATAGGTATACCATTTAATCATCACAATTATCCTGTGTTTTGTGGGGTTTTTTTTCAGATGGGAACCTGAGGTTCAACGAAGGTAAGAGACTTACCTAAGGTCATGTAGTAGACATGGCTAAAGTGGGATTTGATTCCAGATTATATGGCTCCAAGGTATGCTCTTTCCCCTATACCACACTAGGCAATGTATAGTTGCAGAATCATTAAAAATCTGCTAAAGGAGGTTAAAACTTAGAATTTCCTTTATTCTAGTTACCTAGACCAGTTCTTTCCTAGCCCAAGTGCCATCCTGCTGCCACCCTTACCTATAGCAAGGCCATCTTCTCTCAGGCCTTTTGAACCCCAGAAGGAGTTGAATGTGCAGATCATACTCCTAATTCATGCAAAACAGCAGCAAAACAAAAGTCTGAAATTCCTTATGCAAAAGCCTAATCTCTCTAACTCTCCTTACATAAATTCATAAACATTTATTATCTCTCACAGTTTCTATGGGCAAGAATTTTGGAACAGCTTAGGTTATGATCCAAGACTTTCATGACATTGTAGTCAAATGTCAGCCAAAACTGCAATCACCTGAAGCTGGATGTGACTGCAGCTGGAGGATCTATTTGCAAGGTGAATCGCACACATGGTTAGATATCTCTAACAAAATGTGTACAGGATCTATATGAGGAAAAGTCTGCTGAAAGAAATCAAAACAGAACTAAATAAATGGAGAGCTATTCCATGTTCGTGGATAGAAAGACTCAATATTGTCAAGATGTCAGTTGTTCTCAGTAGAGTTCCAGTCAAAATCTCAGCAAGTTATTTTGTAAATATCAATAAAACAATTCTAAAGTTTACATGGAGAGACAGAATACCCAGAATAGCCAATATAATTTGAAGAACAAAATTGGAGGACTGACACTACCTGACTACAAGACTTACTACAAAGCTACAGTAACCAAGGCAGTGTGATATTGGCAAGAGTGGAAAAATAGATCAATGAAACCGAATAGAGAGCCCAGAAGTAGATCCACATAAATATAGTCAACTGATCTTTGACAAAGGAGCAAAGACAACACAAGGGAGAAAACATAGTCTTTTCAACAAATAGTGATACCAGCCCTGATATTGATTTCCCTACATTAAACCCAACATATATGGGGTTAAAACCAAAGCACTCTTTCCCTGCTTACTCCCCGGCTTCCTGGCTCCAGAATCCACTGTCCAGCCATGGAGCCAGGGAGACAAATGGCCAAGGAGAAATACCTGGATTCATTATCTCCCCCCTCCCCCCTCCCCTTCCCGAAAAGCAGTTACAGGTTGGTAGAAAAGCTGCTGACTAGCAAGGTCACAGGCTTCTTCCTCTCTGCAAGTAGTCTCAAGGCCAAACACAGGGTGGTGGAAAAGCTCCGACCAGCAAGGTCATATGTTCCCCCTCCCCTACCTAAAACCCCAAGTAAAAACCCTTACTTTTAGGTTTTCGGGGAGTTTGGGATTTCAGCATTAGCTGCCCTTTCTCCTTGCTCAGTGCTGTGTAATAATAAAATTCCTGCTTTCTTCCACTGCACCCGGTGTCAGAGATTGGCTTGCTGTGTAACGGGTGAGTGAACTCACTTCAGATTTGATATCAATAGTACTTGGACAACTGGACATCCACATGCAAAAAAATGAATCTAGACACAGACATACTTCCACCTTTCACAAAAATTAACTCAAAATGGATAATAGACCTAAATGATCATAGACCCAAGTGATCAAAACTGTAAAACTCCCAGAAGATAACATAAGAAGGCTACCTCTCAATTGTTTTGAACACTAAAAGGGAGTTGAATGCACAGACAGTATTCCTAATTCATGCAGAACAACAGCAAAACAAAAGTTTGAAATTCCTATTAAATGCCTACTCTCCTCTCTAAATCCCTTAAATAAATTCATCAGTTAATATGTACCTTTGTTGCAACTAATTTCTTTTTTTTTTTTTCCTGTCTGTTCACCTTTCCCTGGGAAACCCGGATCTGGACTCTTTACGTGTTCTTTAGCTGTGCTTTGGGATCTTAGATCTTTTGCTTCCTCTTCAGCCATCCACTCTGAACAATTATGCTTTTAGACAATGTGCTCTGTGTGTTCCCACTGCAAACAGAACGTCCCTAAGTGCTTTGTGCAAAAAGAAACAAATACTACTCTAATTTTTTCAGTGAACAGCTTAGTGGTTTGAGCCATGGAAGAGTCTGTGGGGAACATGGTCATTTTGTTTTCTGGCTAATGAATGGTTGGCAAAAATTCCTTTTTGCTTGTGGAATGTCCAAAATGTAGTCATTGTCCTTCTAGCTTAATTTGCCAGAATTCTGAGTTCAAAACGGTGATTTCAAATTCCAGCTTGACCCCTTGCTGGCCATGTGACTTTGTGTAAACTCTCTGGGTCAGTTTGTTCACAAGTAAAATGAGAATTATCTTCCTCCTCACTCACTTGCTGAGTAGATTGACTAAAGCCCCCAGGAGGGCACTGAGCCAATAGGCTCTCCGTAATTGTGCTTCTTGATTCTCACATAAGGGATGATTGGGGTTCTTACCACAGGGACATGTTTCTGAACATTGCATCAGTGAACATCACAGTGCTATGTGTCTAAAAGATACAGGAGAATTAGGATTGCAAGGGAAACTGAGTCAGGTCTGAACTAAAACAGTGAAACCAGGCTGAAAAATGCCCCTTCCAGTGGGTTGAATGACCATTTTATTTATTTAGTGTGTGTGTGAGGAAGATTGGCCCTGAGCTAACAGCTGTGCTAATCTTCCTCTACTTTATGTAGGATGCTTGATGAGCAGTGCTCTGCACTGCACCTGGGATCCGAACCCATGAACCCCAGGCCACCGAAGCAGAGCACACTAACTCAACCACTACACCACTGGGCCGGCCCCGGATGACCATTTTAAATTGTCAGTAATCACACGGAACCAGTATAATCATCTCGATCACATCCTCTAAGTGTGTGAAGTGAGTTATATTATTGTTCAAAATATTCTCTGCCTCTTGCATTGGGAAGATTGTATTTCTCCACTCGACTGACCTCAGGCTTGGCCGTAGGACTTGCTTAAGCCAATGAACTGTGAGCAAAGGGATACGTGATTTCTCAGAGAAATATTTAGGTTCTGTCACACAATCCATCCTCTTCTCTTTTCCAGCAGTGTGCCAGGGCAGACAGCTCCTTCACGCTGGGTCCTGGGATGGAGATATCATGGAGCAGAGAAGAGGCTGGCCTGTTATGGGGTGGGGGTGGGGGGGGGGTGGTGTAGTTTGAGTGAGAAACAAACATATATAGTAATCCAAGGAAATTAGTGTTTGTGGGTTTTTTTGAAAGCCCTGATGTCCAATTTTCCCTTTGGCTTATTTCCTTTTCTTAAGAGTAGAGTGCGGAAGTACGCATCCAGAGGACTGAGAGTTCTGGTAAATTGAAGTTTTACTGAGATATTTCTATGATAAGATCTCTGGATGCTTATTTGCCTCCAACAAGAAAAATGTAGTTGTTGGAAGGTACCAAACCTTTCGAGTAACTATCCAAACACATTTGCTCTTTTACTAGATGAGTTTAAATGAGTTATGAAAGTCATACATGAAATGTAGATAACAGTAACTGTTTTTTATTGACAGAGAATATATAAAAGGCACATGCAGGATACTGTATAATTTTAGACTGTCAGTTTGCAGTCTGAGAAGAACATCACAGCTTCATTTCCACACCAGATATAAAAAGGGATATGTTTCTTTTAATATAGTTTTGACTGTTTATCTTGTCGTCATGCTCTGTATCTTGAAGATGTTTCAATTACAGCCTTCTTCTAAGATTCAACTAAACATGACACCAGAAAAGTATAGAAACAAGACAACTTATGGCACTTTTCTTCAGAGCCTTTTGTGTACTGTGATATTTGAGTTTTGAGAAATAAATGTCAAATTTGTCTAAACAGCAACTTTGATACCCACTCCAATAAATAGATTTGTGTTTTAACATAAGATACACAAGTTAGCTATTTTCTTTGGCAATTTCAATTCGGAAAATAGTTACAGGTACTCAGGAAGCAATATCTGCTGGAGAACATTACTACCTTCTTTTAAGATTGAACTTTCTTTTCAGTAAAATTGAAATGTTATCCAGTCAATCAGCATATGTTTGTTGAACTCTACTTAATGCAATGCACTGTTCAAAGAGCACCCAAGCAGAAAAATATGTTAACAAATGCATTCCTTTTGTGACTGATGACGCAGAGTTAAATTGAACTGGTGGTAAGTGCCAGAAACATTTTTACTATTTGAAGTAGGCAGCCTCTAAACTGGCCCCCTGTCGCTTCTGAGATTATGTTACAAAAAGACTGTGAGTTTTGTTTTGCTCACGCTTTCTTGCTTTCTTGCTCGCTTGTTCTGAAGGAAGCCAACTGCTATGCCATGAGCTGACCTATGGAGAGTCCCACATAGCAAGGAATGGAGGGAGGCCACTGGACAGTAGTCAGTGTGGAACTGAAGCCCCCAGTCTATAGAGTAGCTCATGAGGAAGAGTCTTGGCACAACCTTGTGAGTGAGGTTCAGTGAGAATCCTCTCCCAGTCAAGCCTTCAGATGACACTGCAGCCCCATCCAAGACCTTGGTTGCATCCACCTGAGAGACCTTGAGGCAGAGGACCCAGCTAAGCTACACCACAGATTCCTGAACACAGAAATTTTGAAATAAAAACAATTTTGTTATTTTAAGCATGTAAAGTTTTTTTAACTGGTTTTTTTTTTTTTTTGGTTAAAAAATAAAGACTTTATTAAGGTGTGATTGACATACAAAAAGCTGTACGTATTTAAAGTATACAACTTGATGAGTTTGGAGAAAGGTATACACTCATGAAACCATCATCACAATCTGTGCCATAAACCTATCCATCACCTCCAAAAGTTTCCTCTTTCCTCTCTATTTATTATTATTAGTTGTTATAAGGACATTTAACATAAGATCTACCCTCTTAGCAAATTTTTCAGTATACAATACAGAATTGTTAACTCTAGGCTCTATGCTGTACATTAGATCTCTAGGACATATTCATCTTATATAACTGAAACTCTGATACTTTAATTAATACTTCCCCATTTCCCCTCCCTTCAGCCCCTGGCAACCACTATTCTACTCTCTGCTTTTATGAGTTTGACTTTTAAATTCCTAACGTAAGAGGTATCACGTAGAATTTGTCCTTCTGTGTCTGACTTATTTCACTTAGCATGATGTCCTCCAGGTTCATCCACGTTGTCACCAATGGCAGGATTTCCTTCTTTCTCATGGCTGAATAATATTCCATTGTGTGTGTGT